>NC_059290.1:1854224-1866724 GCF_017591435.1 Portunus trituberculatus
TTAATTAGTAAAAAAAAAAGGAAATAAATAATCCTCAAAATTGATCTGATCTAACGCAATTTATTTTATTTATTTATTTATTTTTTGACGAAGAAATCTTTGGGGTGAAAATTTAATTGAGAAGAGACATACCTTGGGGAACTTGTAACCTAACCTAACCTAATGCAATGCAACCCAACCCAACCCAACCCAACCTAACTCAACCCAACCCAACCCAGCCTAACCCAATCTAACCTAACCTAACTTACCTCAACCCAACCCAACCTAACCTAACTTAACCTAATCTAACCTAAAACAATCAATTATAGGAAAGGAATTCATAGGACAAATATTATAGATGAAAGTGACAGAGGAAAAATGTACTTTGGAGGAACACTAGCTTAACTTCACCCAACCTAACCTAATCTAACCTAGCTAAAAACGAGGCAGCAATTACTGAGGGAAAAATCTTGTAAGTGAAAATGACAGTTTGGGAAAAAAATGTACCTTGCAAAAATCATACGGTACACGAAGGTAACTTAATTGAGGCGATGGCTGGTGTGACAAAACTCGCTGCTGGAGCTTCTGTGCTTCACCTAAACTATATCAAAAGGCTTTATTCAAATTTACACGAAGTTTTAAGGTGTTTTCACTGTTCTAGAGGCAGAGTGACAAGACTTCTACATTATTAACTGGAGAAACACTCTAGCAAACCCCGCAAATCATCTCTGTGGTCCTTGAAAATAGTCGTGGTGAGAGGGCAAAACGTTTCTGAATACGAGCCTAATGGTAAGGGACTATTGCCATTGAATCAGACCATTTAGTGTGGACATGATCATTTCGCTCTTTTCCCGCGTGTTAGCTGCCAAGTGGTCATCGCCGAGCTGCAGACCATCCACTGCTGTCCTGTCATTGCTATTTCTTCCTCCGCTGTTAATATATTCATTCATTCCTTCATTTATTATTCTTCATGCATGGACTTGCACTCTCGAATGTGAACGAATGGACAGCCCGAAATGGAGGTGGTGGTGGTGGAGTAGTAGTAGTAGTAGTAGTAGTAGTAGTAGTGGATGTGATGGTGGTATTAGTATTAGTATTAGTGTTAGTAGTAGTGTAGTAGTAGGAGTAGAAGGTGGTAGTAGTAGTAGTAGTAGTAGTAGTAGTAGTAGTAGTAGTAGTAGAAGGTGGTAGAAGTATTAGTATTAGTAGTATTAGGAAGAGGAGGAGGAGGAGGAGGAGGAGGAGGAGGAGGAGGAGGAGGAGAAGGGAGATGACGCGCACTACAATACGCAAAGATAAAACTAAAATATTGACGAAAGTAAAGAAAAAAGACAGCGAACATAAAAAAAAGAAAAATCTCACCTGAACTATTTTGAACCTTGAAACTCATGAAACGACAGACAGACAGACGGACAAATATACAAACAAACAGACAAACATACACAGAATCGACTACTAAAACCACCACCACCACTACTACAACCACCACTACTACTACTTCTACTACTACTATTACTACTACTACACTGCAAAATCTAATAGACCCAACCCAGTAAAATTCAGAGGAAAAAGAGCAGCGCAGGGCAGGTGATAAATAACTCCAAACTTGCCAAAGAGTTAACATGTAATAGCTTCGCACATGGGAGAGAAAAAGCATGAAAAAGGGAGAATAGATGAAGTAAACGAAGACAGAGAGAGAGAGAGAGAGAGAGAGAGAGAGAGAGAGAGAGAGAGAGAGAGAGAGAGAGAGAGAGAGTATATGCTAATGTAAGATTATAGTGGTTGTGTGGAATATAGAAAACGAGATGAGAGTCAAGAAGAGAAAGAGGAGGACAGAGGGATGTGGTGGACCGGGGAAATAAATGACGAAAATAACCAATAGGTAAATGAATAAATATATAAACTTGTCTTGTTAAGTTGAAAAGCGCAAGTAAGTTAGTGTGTGTGTGTGGATTCAATTAGTCAAAGCCAATACAAGCCTCTCTCTCTCTCTCTCTCTCTCTCTCAGTTATCCGTGCTTACTCTAATACCTTTTCATGTAAATCACTAAGCTAACAAAAAAATCCTTTGTCCAAAACCTCTCTCGTTGCATGAAGCTTTTCCTCTTCCCTGACAGATCACCAGGAACGCGAGTACTGGGGTAGAGTCGCCACTGCAGCAACATCGCAAAAAACCAACCACCTCCACGCAGCCGCTGGGGATGACAACGCGAACCTCTTTGGCGAGCATTACAGAAAACGAAGATTTATGGCCGTTTTCTAAGGAGGACTAAAGGAAGATTTAACTGACGCTGGGAGAGGATGCCACGTGCTAATTTTCTGATCTATAAGTCTCAAAAGAGTCTTATCCGGCCAAGAACTTTGCATGTGTAGGTTGTCAAATCATGAATTCATCATTTGCCTAACTGAGTAGAAATATAAGATAAATCAAGAGACGTTAAGAAAGATTTAATAAGCAAATTTTCACGTCCACCTCCATTAAAAAAAAAAAAAAAAATCTATATGCATTACTTATTAGCATCCAAATCCACGAGTTTCTCTCTACACTGCTTTCACTTCATATATTACCTGTTCGTTCTTCCTTATTTCGTCCTTTACTACCTCATCTGTACCTGTCGCTTGATATTTTCCTTGCGTCTTTTCATCTCAGCGGAGAGCTCTACACCTGCCTAATTAATTAACCTCGATGCCCACCTGAATAGCTAATTGCACGCGTGGGCTGATGATCCATTGAAGGCTGTCGAGTGTCGTGCCTCATACATGGTCTCTCGGCCCAAGCTTAAAGGCGAGAGAGAGAGAGGGGGAGAGGAAAAAAAAAGAGAGCAAGGAATAAAAAGGAAAAAAGGCTGTCAGCGGGCCAAGGCTCCTGTCACACCGCTGCTCGAAATATTGTGTGTCCTTTGTTTTTCCGGTTTTCTTTCCTCTTATTCCTACACCTTCTCTTCCTCTTTCTCCTCCTCCTCCTCCTCCTCTTCCTCTTCCTCTTCTTCTTCTATCTCGTGTTCGTATTTTTCTCCCATGCTTTTGTTTTTTCATTATTTTTTGATTTGCATCTTTCTGTTTTGTCGTCTTCGTGTTGTTGTTCCTTTCTTCCATCATATTTCATTTTTCATCCTAACACTTTCCTCTTTTTTCGTAATCTTTTTCATCTTCCTCCTTCTCTTCCACTTCTTCCTCCTCTTCTTCTTCTTCCTCCTCCTCCTCCTTCTCCTACACTCTTTCATCATACAAGGAACATCAATATCCCTAACAACCGCCACCATGTCCACAGTCAAGAAACGCAGCAGCAACAACAACAACAATAAAAACAACAACAACAACAACAGCAACAAACAACAATAACAATTTCATCTCCTCTTCTCATCTCGTCTCTCTTTACTTCTCATCCTATTACATTTAATGACGCATATTTCTTTTCTCTGTCCTTGCCGATTCAAAGTGGTGACAGGGGTGTGGATATAAGAGGAGGAGGAGGAGGAGGAGGAGGAGGAGGAGGAGGAGGAGGAGGAGGAGGAGGAGGAGGAGGAGGAGGAGGAGGAGGAGGAGGAGGACGAGGACGAGGACGAGGAGGATGAGGAGGAGGAGAAAGAGGACGAGGAAAAGGAGGAGAAAGAGAAGGAAGAGGAGGAGGAGGAGGAGAAAGAGGACGAGGAGGAGGAGGAGGAAAGGAGAAGGAAGAGGAGGAGGAGAAGGAGGACGAGGAGGAGGAGGAGGAGGAGGAGGAAGAGGAGGAGGAGGAAGAGGAGGAGGAGAAGGAGTACGAGGAGGAGGACACACACACACACACACACACACACACACACACACACACACACACACACACACACACACACACACACACACACACACACACACACACACACACACACACACACACACACACACACACAGTTACTCATCAATCATGCAATCAACAGATGAACAAGCGTTAACATTTAATAATTTCATTTCCTCAATTTCTTCACGCCGTGCACTGGAGACAAAATGATCCGAGCTTTGCAACACACACGTAGGTCTTGTTGCCTTTGGTGGGAGAGTCACAAAAAAAGCTGGGGAAACAAAAAAAACGGCAATTATTTGACTTTATAAGGGGGAGATGCGTTGAAAAATAAATAAATAAAAAAAAAAAAAGTCCAGTATCAAATCGGTATGCACTCTGCTCAATTTACATATGGTACTACATTTTCAGGTTAATATTATGAAAACAACACGAACACCTGATACAATACTGCATTTCCACCCATTTCATTGCCTTATATCCGTGTTCGTCTGTGCCTGGCTACATACGCACTATAACTCTTCCCGCAACTAACCCTAACCTGCTCTTGCCTGCCTCCTTCCTTGCCGTCGATCAGGAACGAGCCACAAAACTGTATAATTAGTCCTTTATTCCTCATTCCCTACCTCTATTACTATTACCGCTCTCCCACACTCCTGCCTCCTATTCCTCTTTCCTTCATCCTTTTCTTTCTCCATTTCTCATTTTCTTCTCTTCCTACTACTACTACTACTACTACTACTACTACTAGAACTACTACAACAACAATCCACTCCTTTCCTCTTCATTCCTCCTTCCTTCTTCCTCTTCTTCCATCCCTCACTTCTTCCTCCTACTACTACAATCAACCTTTCTAAGACTGTCAAATATCTTAGAATTGCCGGAACACTCTGTAAATTGACGAAAATGTTGACGAAGGGACGCTGGGAGGCGGGAGGGAAGGTATCATCTGTCCTGGTGGCGGTGGTGGCGGCGGGCACTCTGAACGGGTCTGCATCTTATTTACTTAAGCGCTGTTTGCGGCATGTTGGGGGTTACTTATCTATTCAATTGGCTAATTCAGGTTTTACTTAACGTCTGAGACTGGAAACAGCCAGAAGTTTCGCTCCATATGATGATGATGTACAGGCAGGTACGGGAGGAGGGGAGTCCATCTCAGCACGGATATTTACGTAACTTAACTTCATTTTGAAAATCACGAGAAGAAAGAAGACACCCAGACTGGAATGCACTACACTTTCTGACTTGCCATATTTGATAACTAATGCACAAAATATAAAAGTTTATCGAACCCAGTAACAACAAAGAAATATCCAACGAACACTGGTTATATCTTACGAACGGGGCCGCAAAACCATTGCAATGTCGAGAAACAAAACGCAGCCAGACTAGATGCTGTTACATTTTCAGAGTAAGAAAAATTTTCACTTTCCGGAGAAATAAAGAAAACACGAATTCATTGTTGCATAAAGAAAATTTTTTTAGTTTTAACCACTAACGTACATCAACATTGAAAATACGCATTGTTAGACTAGATCTTATTGAATATTGTTACCTGGAACATGTTTATCATATTTTGAAAATATTGAAATGAATATCAAAACAATCTTAGGCGTTCGGATAAAAAATCATTAAAATGTCGATAAAATGACGAAACGGTTATTTCTTCGATAAACAAAACACAGCTGTCCTGGGTTTTGTTATAGATTATTACTTGTTACAGGTCTCTATTGATATATTAAGTATCAAAACAATGCCAACTCCACTGATAAATAAGAAGCAAATGATGATTTTAGGCCGAAGTGTATTTTTACGTCGTCTGCTGGGCACCTCACCCGCCTCTTCCCTCCCTCTCTAAACTTCTCTATTCTCCTCCTCCTCGTTCTTCTCCTCTTCCTCCAATAACTATATATAATCAAGAAAACGCTCTTTAATACCTAAGAATTCCGGAAAATTGGGCTAAAGAATGAGTGGAAAGGACTGAGATTGTCAAGTTGGTGGCTGCGAACTGTGGCCTGCCTTGGTTTGGCTCGGTAGAGTTGCGTCGGCCAACACCAAGGATACGCTGGAGTGTGGTGGTGGTGGTGGTGGTGTGTGTGTAATTCACTGTTTGATCTGCTGCAGTCTCTGACGAGACAGCCAGACGTTACCCTACAGAACGAGCTCAGAGCTCATTCGGATAGGCCTGAGACCAGGCACACACCACACACCGGGACAACAAGGTCACAACTCCTCGATTTACATCCCGTACCTGCTCACACGTGAAAGGAGACACACCCAAATATCTCCACCCGGCCGGGGAATCGAACCCCGGTCCTCTGGCTTGTGAAGCCAGCGCTCTAACCACTGAGCTACCGGGCCGTGTGTGTGTGTGTGTGTGTGTGTGTGTAACCTTCGAGGGACCTGGTACTACTGTATGTACGCACACAGCGCTGAGGAGGTAGAGGAGTGGTGAGGGGTTGTCAGGGGGTGTACATGCACTCTTACCAATGCATGATGTGCTGATCCTGGCCACCACATCCAGAGAAATGAGCCTGTATAGTCAGGAATATGGAATGGTGCTGAACGAGAAGAAAACATTTAATGTTGATCTGTTGGGAGGCAGAGGACGCTGTGCCACTCTCAACACACTCCAATGCACTGTTGTACGGTAGTAACTCTTCCTGTGGCCGTGGCACAGAGGCGAACTGTCTAACGAGTCTTTACTAAGCAAGTTTGATATATTTCGCGTCGATAACAAAAACATACGTGAAACATACAAACACTCGGTAGTCCACGTAGCAAGGGAACTAACTAACTAACTAATTAACTAACTAACTAACACCACACCAAGAAGCTAATCGTACAATATAAGAGAACGTCACGGCAGGATGAGTGAGTGGGCGAGGTACCCAACATGGCGACACTATTCTCGCTGCCCATGCCTCTAAATTTCACCTATTTTAATCATAGAAAAAAAAAAACAGAATGGATCAAACATTTCCATAATATCTCTCTCTCTCTCTCTCTCTCTCTCTCACGCTCTTCATTCGTAATACTACCTTAATTTATGGTTTAATGAACGCACGTACGGACACACACAAAAGACACGTAACCATGAATGAGTAAAGTTTTATTATGGCCATCCTTCCCCTTCTCTCTCTCTCTCTCTCTCTCTCTCTCTCTCTCTCTCTCTCTCTCTCTCTCTCTCTCTCAGGAATGGTAACTAAAGCGCTGAATAATGAAAGGTAAGGACAGGTGCCGAAGGACAGGTGATATTGAGAGGCAGACTTACAAGGAGACAAGGGCTTTGTAGAGGGAGTGTTTCTTTCTTGTCACCCGTTCATCATGCAAAGTCTTCATCATCCTCACCTCGTATCTCTCCCATTCATCTTTTATCCATTTATTGAGTTTTCTTCTGATGTATCTTGTGTTGCTGTGTATTAATTTCTCTCTCTCTCTCTCTCTCTCTCTCTCTCTCTCTCTCTCTGTTGGTTTATTTACTGATTTTTTTTATTCAATGTTGTAAACTTCTGAGCTGCAGTTCTTTCCCTAACTCGTGTGTGTGTGTGTGTGTGTGTGTGTGTGTGTGTGTGTGTGTGTGTGTGTGTGTGTGTGTGTGTGTGTGTGTGTGTAATTCACCACGGTTTCTGCTGGTCATCCAGCCAGTCTTCCCCATTACGGAGCGAGCTCAGAGCTCATAGACCGATCTTCGGGAAGGACTGAGACCACAACACACTCCACACATCGGGAAAGCGAGGCCACAGCCCCTCGAGTAACATCCCGTACCTATTTACTGCTAGGTGAACAGGGGCCACACATTAAGAGGCTTCCCCATTTGCCTCGCCGCCCCGGGACTCGAACCCGGCCCTCTCGATTGTGAGTCAAGCGTGCTAATCACTACACTACGCGGTGTGTGTGTGTGTGTGTGTGTGTGTGTGTGTGTGTGTGTGTGTGTGTGTGTGTGTGTATTCTCGTTAGGTATTTTTGTCATTTTTTTTTTCCTATTGAGCAATTTTCTCTTCTTTCTCTATTTTTTCTCATTCATCACCCTTGCATTTTCCTTCTTCCTTCATACGGTTATTCTTTCCATCTTTCATTTTACCAAGTTCCCCTTACCGTTTCTCCTCTTCAGTTCTTTTCTCTACCTTACATTTCACTTTCCTTCCTTCTTTTCCCCTTCCCTTCTCTTATAAATCTATGAAGACATAAAAAAAATCCCGCCACTCTCATCTTACACGCGGGAACCCACATAATGTATTCTAGAAAGGATTGAAACAGGCACATAAACCTTCATAAATATCGATATTGTTTTTATACCCAGGGAAAGAATGTTTAAATAATCCTGCTGTTTATCGATAGAATATTGTATAAGCACGCCCTTAGCCTTCCCTCCTTCCCCCTCCTGCTCCTCTCTCTCTCTCTCTCTCTCTCTCTCTCTCTCTCTCTCTCTCTCTCTCTCTCTCTCTCTCTCTCTCTCTCTCTCTCTCTCTCTCTCTCTCTCTCAATTTTCATCAGTTTCTTCCTTTCTCTTGTCAATATTTCTCACTTCTTTCATTCCCTTCCCTTCTGTTCTTCACTCTTTCCTTTCTTTTCTTTTCCTCCTCTTCCCCGATCTCTCCTATCAATTTCTTTCCTTCTCTTCCTCTTTCTTTTCCGGCTCAACAAATCCCTCACTTATTTTTCCTCCTCCTTTGAACACCTTCCTCTCTTCTCCCTCCTCCTCCACGCTCCCGCCTCCCCTCTTTCCCTCTCTCTCTCTCTCTCTCTCTCTCTCTCTCTCTCTCTCTCTCTCTCTGGCAGCTGATTGAAAGGAACACTAACTCTTTGATAAGCAAAATAAACACCGGATAACCTTTGATATACAGACGGAGAGTGACTGAGCTCGCAACTTAAGGCTTACAGACGGAAGCATCGCATTAAACTTGGGGACTCACTGGAGAAGTATTGGATCCACTAAATAAACTAATTAACTTACATCTTGCGAGAATCATAGACGGAAAGGATAGGAAGGTTTCATTTTTCTCTTTCGTGTTTCATTTTTTTTTCTATTTTTTTTATTTCAAAACGTATGTAAATTTTAAATTCCATGAAGTATTGAGTGACAGAAACGGCTCTTCATTATGGATTCGATATTTCTTTGAACCAAAATACTCAGGCAAGGGAAACATTGAGTAGTGAAAAATATAAATGGAGCAACAGATCTGCTTTAGAAGTGCTCAGCTGTCTGTTTTCGCTTAATTTATAGATTCCATCATTTCTTTGTGGATTGAAGTTTCAACATTCTTTTTAATTCCGGAACGCATAGATAAAAGGGGCCATCAAGCTCCGAAAGGTATAAATGAAGTAATATATCCACTTTGGGCTCATTCAACTCTCTGTTTCCACTTGATTTATGGGCGAGCTTCGTTTCCATTAGCAGAGGCGCGAAGCTGCTGCAGCCACGCCGGGAACGCAATGCATTCACTGCTGATACAAGTGAAAGAAACAATGTAACAGAGATAATAGTAAGTAAAAAAGGAGCTTCTCTACAATAATCGAGACTGCACGTACGAATAAGGAAGAAAATAAAGAAAAAAAAAAAAATAAATAAATAAAATAACAAACAAATATCATACAGGTATCATACAGGTTGACAATCCCACACACACACACACACACACACACACACACACACACACACACACACACACACACACACACGTCCCCTAGAGGCCCATTAGAAAAAAAAACCTTATTTGTAAGTAAATAAAGAATATAACAAGATAAAACAGCTTACTAACATTAATTGAAAGATTACCAAAGTGGGAGAAGGGAATTAATCTGTTCCTTCCTAATCAACACAGTACAAAGGCTGACAAATTAAGGTGGAGAGGAAAAGATAATCATTATTCATGCCAATTAAAGAAGTAATATGCTCATTAACTCTCAAAGGGTGGACTCACTGGCTGCTAATGAACGTGCCACCTGTCACTATGTGTGTGTAACCCGAGGTGCCTCCACTGACAGAGAACAAAACCACTGTTATTAAAAAGTATGAATTTTCTATTACTCTTTTTTAATTTCCGCGTCCAGAAATCACGCTTCCCAAATGAACCACACCGTTATATCAATACTGAGGAAAAGCCAGGCCAGTCACAGGCTTGAAATATGGAAAAAAGGAGCCAATAAATGAATTACTGTAGCAAAAAAAGAGGAGACAATGAAAAAGACAAATTTCTAACAGTTAAGACATGAAGTGACAAAAAATGAATGAATGTCTCAAAACAGAGATGACAAAAAATGAATGAATGGCTTAAACAGAGGTGACAATGATGAAAAACACGATTAACACCAAATGAAACACGGAAAAAAAGTGACAAAGAGTGAAAGAAAACCGTAAACAAAGGTGACAATGGAAAGATAATCCAATTTCTCACCAATCAATGCATGAAAAAGGAAGATAGCTGAATGAATGAACGTCGTAAACAGGGAGATGATAAAGAAGAAAACCCTAATTTCCACTAATCAAGACATGAAGAAAATTAACAAACCTCGTAAACAGATAAATGACTAATGAACAGAGAAATAACTCAATACAGGCTAATCAAGACATGAAGAGGTGATAATAAATGAACTAGAGTCATAAACAGAGAAGTGAAAATTGGAAAAAAAAAGAAATCCCTCTTATTCCCAGCAATTAGGAGAGCACAAAGGGGTGGAAAATGGATATGGAACGTCACAAGCGGCTTTTGGAAGAGATGAGAGAGTGTCCCCAAAAGTAAAGGTCAGTTCCATTACCGTGATAACCTGATACTCTGCCCCTGAAAGCCCAAGTCGTGTAGGAAGGAAGGGCGACGCGGGATGACGAAATATTCCTGCGTTTATGAGGGAACAACGACGTGAGCAAAATTCCAATATCCTCCACTAGAAGATAACGAGGAATTGCTTGATGAACTAACCCCTTCAGTATCACGACGCATTTTCATATTTATTCTGAAAACTATTTGGTGATTTTATACAGCTTCAGAAACTCATGTGGAGATTAAAAATAGTGAAGACTCTGGCCATTAATCTTCTGACCTCCATAGACACCTCCTAAAGTAAATAAAATCGTCTAATTAAACCAAAAACTCATGGTAAAATTGCGTCCTAGTAACGAAGTGGTTAACAGACCGTAATTACGCGCCGCAACAAGCTCATGTGACTCAGCAAAGAGGGCGAAAATAAAACAGCGGTCAAAAAGGGAAAAGAGAGGTTGCAATTACACAAGGAAACCGCAACAATGAGGCGAGGTGAAGAAAACTGCGATGGAAAAAAAAAAAAAAAAAAAGAAGAGGTTCTGGTGATGTAAGAAAGCTACAACAATGAGGTGAGATGATAATTGTGATAAAAATGTAAATAAAAGGTTGTAAAGATGCAAGAAAACCACAACAATGAGGTGAGGTGAAGAAAATTGCGATGAAAAATAATAAAAAAGGTTCTGATGATGTGTAAGAAAGCCGCAACAGTAAGGTGAGATGATGATAATTGTGATATAAATGTAAAAAAAAAGAACGAAAAAGGTTGTAATGATGCAAGAAAATCGCAACAATGAGGTGAGATGATGAAAATTATGATAAGAATGTAAATAAAAGGTTGTAAAATGAAAGAAAATGGCAACAGTGAGATGAGGTGATGAAAATTGTGATAAAAATGTAAAAAAAAGAAGAAAAGAGTTGTAATGATGCAAGAAAGCCGCAACAATAACATCATTTGACGCCCCAAGAGTGAAAAAAAAATGGTGACAAAAAGTAAAAAAAAAAGATATGGTGAAGGAAAACGGACACAATGAGATGAGGTAATGAAAATTGTGATAAAAATGTAAAAAGAAAAGTACTGATGATGTTAAAAAACTGCAACAATGAGATCATATGGCGCCCCAGGAGTGAAGAAAATTGTGATAAAAAGGTAAAATAAAGTTCTGGTTATGAAAGAAAAGATCAGGATTTAATCTTATTACAAAACACGAATAGTTACTTGATGTGTCGATACAAAGACGGAAAAATAGAAACAAAATATTGAAAAAAAACTTTACCTCGGTGTACGAAAGCAACGAAAAGAAAAAAAAGAAAGAAAAAAAAAAAACCCGCGCGATTTAAGTGAGAATCATAAATATAAGAAGTCAGGTATCATTAAGACAGTCAACGAAACTGGAAGAAATATTGATGATAGAGTAAATACATAAATGAAAGACTAGATATATGAAAGAAAGACTAGATACATAAATAAAAGACTAGATACATAAATGAAAGACTAGATACATAAATGAAAGACTAAATATATGAATAAATAGCTAAATATACAAACAAGAGTGAAACGTCATTAATTCTTCGTTAGATTCATGATAGAATTAAAGAGATGAACAATACAGGCTGTGAAAGAACTTACGACTAATTCATGAATGTACTGAATGCATATATGAAGGAACCAGAACACTAAAGACCAGGCGTTCTCAATCTGGGGTTCGCGAAGCTCCAGGGGGTTGACAAGAAGTTTTCCAGGGATACTTAGATGGCTGATTTAATGATATCCTTTGCAGTACACCATTGCATATTGAGTTAGTGCCAGTTACTTAATTAACATTCTTTTCCATGTCAAAGTACTGGGTGTTCGGGTATATGGTCTTATAACTCAGCGGGTTCTGAATGAGAAAGGATTGGGAACCCCTGCTATATATGGAAGACTTAACACTCACAGTACAACGCTAACGATCCAACCAACAAACGATGACGAAGAAATAACAT
>NC_059290.1:1871724-1901724 GCF_017591435.1 Portunus trituberculatus
GGTGGTGGTGGTGGTGGTGGTGGTGGTGGTGGTGGTGGTGGTGGTGGTGGTGGTGGTGGTGGTGGTGGTGGTGGTGGTGGTGGTGGTGGTGGTGGTGGTGGTGGTGGTGGTGGTGGTGGTGGTGGTGGTGGTGGTGGTGGTGGTGGTGTGTAGCAGGTAGCAGCAGTGGCAGCAGCAGTGGTGCAGCAGTGGTGGTGGTGGTGGCAGCAGTGCAGTAGCAGTGGCAGTGGTAGTGGTAGCAGTAGTGTAGTAGTAGTAGCAGTGCAGTGGTAGCAGTAGTAGCAGTAGTAGTAGTAGTAGCAGTAGTAGTAGTAGCAGTAGTAGTAGTAGCAGTAGTAGTAGTAATCTCACTGGCTAACCAATAGTAGTTAGTGAAACCGAGCATATTCCAACAATAATCGTGGTTGTTGTGGTGGTGGTGGTGGTGGTGGTGGTGGTGGTGACGGACCTGGAATGTAGGTTATTTCACGAGAATGGGGGAAAAAAAAAATATGTGGCATTTAGGCTGAATGTTAAATCGTTACCATGAAGTGTGGCGTAATTATCATTGTTCAATTTGTACAGTGGGCGTCTAAACTGTGACGGCTGGCTGGTAACACTGACGGAAATGAGTTGCGGCCTCTCGTCATTCTGTTTTAATACCAACACTGACCAAAAAAAAAAAAAAAAGGGGAAAAAAAACACAATATTCTGAAAACCTTTAAGTCTTCCCTCTCCGGAATTGGTGTATTCAGTGGAGCTTTTTTGTTGGCCAAGGTCACTGTCTCCACTGACATCAAAGAACAGGTAAGAAAAATAAGATTAATACGTAAAAAGATGAAAAAGAGCAAAGAGAGAGAGAGAGAGAGAGAGAGAGAGAGAGAGAGAGAGAGAGAGAGAGAGAGAGAGAGAGAGAGAGAGAGCGAACCAGCCTTGATACTATACTCCGTGCCATGACATATTCACAGCGATCCATAATTTAACACTCCGCCTGACGACGAAAATAGAAAAAAAGAAAAAAAGAAAAGCGTCATCTCCATTAACCCCTTCAGTAATGGGACGTATTTTAACTACGACTTTTGAGTATGATTAGACGATTTTAATTACACTAGCTAAGTTCTATGGAGGTCAAAAGGTTAATGTTCCAGAATCTTCACTATTTTAATCCCCCATGAGATCCTGAAGCTCTATAAAATCTACTCATAGTAACGTAAATAAATATAAAGACATGTCAAGGTACTGAAGGGGTTAAGGGACGATACTTTCCTCAGCTTTCCCATAAAAAAAAAAGCAAAAGAAAATGAGAGTAAAGAATTATGAGTCCACTTCATGTGTTATCGTCATTATTCACATTTATTTTTTTCTATTGATTATTTCACTCCTTATTAACTCTTTCACTGTTTTTTATTGTCTCATCTTCCTTTCATATTAAGAACTTTGAGGTATTTCTCGTCATTATTCACATTGTCTAGTTTTTCCTATTGATCATTTAACTTCTTATTAACTTTTTCACTGTCTTCTTGTCTCATTTTCCTTTCGTATTAACAACTTTGAGGCATTTCTCTTGTTTTACTGGCCAGAAAGTCTATTATACTATTCTTTTTAATCCTCCTCTTTCTTGTTGAGGTTTATAAAAGATTCACACATCGTTACTAAAGGTGTAAATTGGTCCATATCACAGTCAAAGGGTTAATATTTAGAGAACTTCAAAAAGAAAAGTTTGCATGAACACTGGAGAGAGAGAGAGAGAGAGAGAGAGAGAGAGAGAGAGAGAGAGAGAGAGAGAGAGAGAGAGTTATTTTTCTGTCTCTCAAAGGACGTATAAGTAATTTAGTGTGGAAAAAAGAACCCCCTATAGAGTAACACGTCGTAATGTTGAGAAAAAAAATAAAAACGTTTAGAAGTGAAATTAGAAGTGTTCCTTTGGTGTTGGGTTTTCCTTAGCCTTTATTTGCCTTCTTTATTTATTCACTTTGGAGAGGTTGGATGGGAGAGAGAGTGGGATGGGAGAGAGGGGGATGTGAGACGGGGATGGGAGGGAGCTCTGTTTCATGTTATTTATTTTTCACTCCATAAATTTTCACCTGTCTCAAATATTTTCCCTTCTTTCCTTCCCCTTTCTGACAGGTGAGGGAAAAGCAAGGATTATTTCTGAGGTTGTTTTGTGTGGTCGTGATTCGATATTTGAATGAAAACACTTTTTGAAAAGAGCGAAAACTTTTTTTTTTTTTTTTTGCCTCACTGATTGGAATGTTTACTGACCGTGTGGCGTAAATATTTGTCGCTCAGCTGGCACCGACCTTCATTATTGCACAGGTGACATTTTTGTTACCTGGCTCGCGTCCGACAAAAGGCAGGAAAAAGAATGGCCAGTAAAAAGTCACTCCTGACCAAGTTCCACTATCAGTTTGCTTCCTAACTCTGTGTCCGCAGAGTTTTTACTTTTACAATTTCTTTTCTGTCCGCTCCCTATAAACCTATTCTCTCTCTCCTCTCTCTCTCTCTCTCTCTCTCTCTCTCTCTCTCTCTCTCTCTCTCTCTCTCTCTCTCTCTCTCTCCTTTTCCCCTTTCTTACCTTTGAGGTCTTCCCTAATATTCATATTTCCGTTAATTAATTACGTGTGTGTGTGTGTGTGTGTGTGTGTGTGTGTGTGTGTGTGTGTGTGTGTGTGTGTGTGTGTGTGTGTGTGTGTGTGTGTGTGTGTGTGCACGCGTGTGTTTCTATATACGTTCGCATTCTCGTATCTCGCAAGGATTTCCTTTTAGCACCATTTCATTTTACTACCTCACAGTCTCCACTCTTACTTAACTTGAACAAACCAATAAAAAATGAATAAACATACAGACAAAAACTAACTGTATCTTGCAAACCCTCTTCTTCCTCCACCTTCACGTTCCTCGGCGATTAACTTGCGGACCTCCTTCTCTGGCCATGTTTTCTGAGCCCTCGCTATACACAACTCCACGTTAACTACAGTGCATTAGCCTCCTTACATCTTTTTACCCCGTGGCCAAGTTTCCCCCCCCCTTGGCATTTCCCTGGAGAATTACCTCACGTTCCTGCTACGCTCACTCCTCAAGGAACTTCACACACAGACATTCATTTCATCCTCACATTTCCCGGGGCATCGCTGAAGAAGTTGCCAACGATCTTACTCCTCCTTCACACTCGTCAGGTTCAGGATGCCGCCTCTCTCCTCTCGTGATAAGATTCTTCCTTTCTTGACTTCTCTTTTCCTCAGCGACGCTCAGTAATCTAGTCCTTCTTTACAGTGCCGTCAAATCTGTCTATTCTCTCTCTCTCTTTCACCCTCCCCTCCTCTCTCTCTCTCTCTATGTATGTCCTTTATGCAGACGATAGCAAGTTTCCAAGACAAGAGATGCGATCCTTTATGTTATATTCATGTGGATTCGGGCGTCGTATTCCCGTAAGGCAGAGGGAGGCAGTGGAGTTTAAGGGGGTAGCTAAGGTTTAGATCCGCGAAGCCCGTGGATTTCTTGCAATTGAGCTTAAATAATGGAGAAGTTCGTTTTATTCCCTCTTTTTCTTATATCTAAGTTGGCCATTTCTCGGTGCGTCCTGGGCCTGTATTTTGAAACGCTTTGCTCTCTCGCCACCACTACTTTGCACAGGCTCCAGTTGAAGATACTCGTGTTATTGAGGGTATTTCTATGGTTCTACTGATGAACTGGCAAGATTTCTAGATTATTGTAAGGAAAAACTACCCTGAAAACCCAGGTAGTCGTCTCTGTGGCCTTGGAAACTGTCGTGGTGAGAAAGCAAGGTTTCTGAATATGGGCGCTGGTCTCTCTCTTATAGTTGCCTTGTGTTTCTTGGCGAGCAACGTCCACTATAAGACTCTCCGTGCATATTCATTACCCTAAGGATCCAAAGACGTCCCACGAGTCCTCCACGTCATTATTAGAAGCACTCTGTCCCACTACTGTCCCCAAGAATGGCACACGCATCACCTCTCTGCTTTCTTTGTCCTCCTCGTCCTTCCTCCTCCTCTTTATTCCTTTCCTCATGTTCTCAGTGGTTCGTCAGTCTCATCCCTTCCTTTCCTCACATTCCCTTGCCCACGTCTCCACGGCAAAGTTGTGGTGTATTTTTTTTGTTCTGTTTTGCATATCTCTGGTGTCTTTGTTCGTGTTTCTGTGTCCTGTCTTTTCGGAACTGCTTGTCTGTCTCTCTATCTGTCTGTGAGTGTGAATGATTCCTTTTATTTTTCTTTCATTGATCTTTTTGATGTCTTTTTTTTATCCATTTGCTTGCTTGTTTATGTGTCTTTGTACGGTTTTCTAAGTGTTTGCTTTTTTTTGTTTGTTTGTGTGTCTGTTTTCCTGTTCATTTTAAGTCTGTCTATCTTTGTCTGTTGGTGTTTATCTGTTTACTTGTATGTGTATGTTTGCGTCTGATTCTCTCTCTCTCTCTCTCTCTCTCTCTCTCTCTCTCTCTCTCTCTCTCTCTCTCTCTCTCTCTCTCTCTCTCTCTCTCTCTCTCTCTCTCTCTCTCTCTCTCTCTCTCTCTCCACACACACACACACACACACACCTATCTTCCTCCATTACTACCGGCCTTTCATCCTACATATTGATAATCAAAACACATCTCGTACTAACAGAACCCTTACGCAAAGGTACAATACAGACCTACCAGCACCATAACACCACCATCATCATCACCACCACCACCACCACCACCACCACCACCACCACCACCACCACCACCACCACCACCATCACTATCAGCAGCTCCGGCACATCTAGGAGTCATCTTTTACATTACGCTACCTCTCGGGTCTCCCCTTCAAGGTAAACAGGTAGAGCAAACAAACCTGGGTCACCATTAGCCTCTATAGTCCTCCTTACATAACCTACTCCCCTTTTCATCCCCTCCACTTCTCCCTCCTGCCATCCTGCGCCCTTTCCCAGACTAAACAACACTCCCAAACTCGAGACCTGGCTAATATTTTCCTGTCTTGAGATCATAATGCCCACATCTCTATTTCTTGACTCAATTTCACTTATCCTGCAGCAGTGGGGCGCCTTGGCCATACACTTTGCGGCGTGGATGGATGAAAGCCGCCAGTGTATGCTCCGCGTGTCGTGAAAGGCGACTAAAAGGGTGGGAGTGAGGGACACGAGGAAAAAGCTTCTTCTTTGTAGCTTTTATTCCCACAAATAGACCGGGCGTGTCTCTCGTGCCCATCTTACTATGCTGTTTGAACCGTCAGTGTATTTTCTGTTTATGATCGTGTATTTATTCCCATTTAATTCTTTTTCTTACCGATCTGTATACTGTATGGGTTTTTACATTCTCTTCGACCTATCTCTCCTATATATCTACCTTCACACATCCTTCTATCACTGTTATGGTTCCCCTGCACTGTTTTGAATAGTTGTGTAAGGAATATATGTCGTATTGATGGTCTAGAGGAAGAGGGAAGTGGAATAAATGAGTGGGATGGTGTTAGCTCTGCAGTGAAATGAGAAGCTAATGATGACAACGCTATGGTAATGATGATACCAATGATGACTTTAACTGTAGTCCTGTTCTATCTTTTCTTCACGATGATTATTATCTATATGTATTTGTGCTTTACTCTCTCTTTCAATGGCGGGTAGTGATAACAATTCTTGAATATTGAAACCACAAATTTTCTATGGTTCAATTTTATCCTTTCATCTTTGAAGGTAGTGGTAAGGATGATAAGTTTTGAACCTTCATAAGACAAATTTCCTAATTATAACTATATTTAACAATTTTTTTAATGACGATATCGGTAATGGTAACAATTCTCGAATCTTGAAACTACAACATTTTCTCACTACAGTCCTATTTCGCTCTTTTATTCCAGGCGATAGTAGCAACGATGACAATTCCTCAGTCTTTACACTACACATTCTCAAACTGTGGCGGAATATCACCCTACACACACCGTCCTCCACACTTCCGCTCTGCTCACACCATCAGCACCACCAACACCATCACACACTACCCAGAGTCATCACAACTTAACGCTACACTCAGACTCCTCTCAGCACCTCTCTGGAACCTATTCAGAGCGCCATCACATCCTCTTTAACCCATTCAGGGACACTTCAACCCTACTCACGCTGCTGTTCCCTCAGGAAGTGCGTGTGGGGGGTGGTCCTGGGGGCGTGTCTGCTGGTGCTCATAGGTTTCGTGGCGGAACGTGTGGCTTTCTACTTCACCTACCCCGTGAACATGGATGTGCAGATAATCTATAATGATTCCCTTGTCTCTCCTGCCATCACTGTTTGTCCTTCTCCCAGGTAAGCCTTTTGATGTGCACGTAGTGGTGAGATTAGTAAAGAGAAAGTGATGAGGATTTACAAACTTCAGGCTAAATGGAAAAAGAAATGCTGAAAAAAAATCTAATCATGTTCAAGATTTGGAGATTTAGAAAACGAAACACGACCACGAAGCGACACACACACACCCAAACCCACACACCAACTCATCCATAGGCGCGCACACACACACACACACACACACACACACACACACACACACACACACACACACACACACACACACACACACACACACACACACACACACACACACACACGTACAAGAATCTCACACGACCCTTCTCCTCCATCTCCCTCCCTTTCCCTACTTTCCTCAACTTATTTCTCCTTATTTCAACTGTTTACGTTATCCATTCCTTCCTTCTTTCTTTACCCTCTCTCTCTCTCTCTCTCTCTCTCTCTCTCTCTTATCTCTATGTCTTTCACATCCACACCTGCCTCACTCTCGTCCTCCCTTCGACATCTGTTATGCTCCCTTCCATTGTTCTCTTCTCTCCCTCCTCCTCCTCCTCCTCCTCCTGTCCATCAGAGGGCTCGACGTGGACTTCAACCCACTGGCCGTGAAGGAGGAGTACCTGAACTTCACCCAGGAGACAACTTACCCCGGGAAGAAGAAAGCGATGAAGTTCCTGAAGAAAAACCTGAACGCCAAGGAACTGTGGGACCGAGTTGCATGGAATGTGTCTGCGATGATCGACATTGTAAGATGGGAGTGAACTAGTCTCTCTCTCTCTCTCTCTCTCTCTCTCTCTCTCTCTCTCTCTCTCTCTCTCTCTCTGGTGGTATGTAAAGTGTGAACCATGTATGACCTTTCCCTTTCCCTCCCTCGTCCTCGTGTCCTCCCGTGACGAGCGAGGCAGGCCCGGCAGCTCTGCAGGTATTAGGTTACATGTGCAAAGGTGGATTTTAATTAAAGGCACTCTACAGCAAGGCGACAAAAATGGTGGCAGAGGTAGGATAGAAATTCGAGTCTCCAGGATCATCAAAATGCAACTAACTAACTTATCTGTTCTTATGATGACGTATGAATGGATTTATTCAGTATCTAGCTGTTGGTCTCTCTCTCTCTCTCTCTCTCTCTCTCTCTCTCTCTCTCTCTCTCTCTCTCTCTCTCTCTCTCTCTCTCACACCGATTAATTATATTCATACACATACAGAACAAAATTCAATAAAGGGAAAGAAAGAAAGAAGGGAAGAAAGAGACTCCCTCTGTATCCTTGAATATAGACACTCGATTCTGAAAAGTTTGCACAAGGTAAGCGTTGATTGCTTTCATTCAGTTTTAATTCCCTGAGCCAAGTTCTGAATCCTCTTATACTATGTTCATGCGCAGTAGCGATCACTGGTGCTCGTATTGTCGCGAATCCTCCCTCCGTTAACATGACTTCTATCACATTGCCAACCCTTTCAACATTATTCTAATTCCTTTCTAATTTCCCACCTGCTTTTTTTTTATTTTGGTTTTTCATTTTTTTTTTTTTTTAGTTTCCTCTGACAGCTTTTCAGTTTCCCCTCCAATTTGACCTTCTTTCTCTCCTGTTGATATAAATCCCACTCATATTGCAGCTCCTTCTTTCTTCTTTCTTTTTTACATCCCACTCAGCTGTTATTAAATTCTTACAACGCCACCTCTGCTGCAGTGTCTACAGTGCCTCACGCCTTCACAACCCACGCCTCGCTCACCACGTCTCTTCTACACCCATCTCTTTCACCACCTCTCTCACCATCCTTTCTTCTTATGTCTCTTTTGCTTAGGCCTCTTTCTTATGCACGCGACCTTTAATCCTCTTCTTTCTGGTATCAATAAATAGTTAGAATAACATTTTTTTTCCTGCAGTTTAGAGGTGGCCAGAACAAAAGAAAAGTGTCCCAGAAAGGCTAGTGATTAAATCGTATGCATAGAAGTGAAGAAACATGTAGGATATGACATTAATTTGATCATTGCCAAGTTACAAAACCACATATCTTAAGACTGGGCCACAAGAACTGTCAATTTAAAAAGCTGTCTTGTGATCGGGGAAAAGATTAACGAGCACGCTTCTCTTACCTGTCTTGTCGTGTTCCTTTGACTTATTGCTCCTTTGTCCATGTGTCAGCTGTCCCTTCTCTCTCACCTATGTATATTATGATGCTTATACGTGGTGGTGGTGATGATGAGGCGGAGGAGGAGGAGGAGGAGGGTGAGAAGGAGGAGGAGGAGGAGGAGGTGGTGGTAAAAGGTGAAAGATGTGGAGATGAGTTTCTTCTTCACTGCAATCCTCTTCGTGAATATTTCCTCCATTTCCTTTGCTTCTTGGTCTGATGCAACTCTCTTACCTTCTCAATACCACTTAAAGCGAACTAACTACCAAAATATTCTCTCTCTCTCTCTCTCTCTCTCTCTCTCTCTCTCTCTCTCTCTCTCTCTCTCTCTCTCTCAGTGTTTTCAGGGACGCGGCAAGTTATGTGAACAGAACGGTGTGTTTATCAAAACCTACACGCTGTTCGGCTCCTGCTTCACCTATAAAGGAGCCCCCGCCACTCTGCCTGGCTCCTACAACGGCCTCTACCTGCGCCTGGGTGAGCGAGCTTCTCTAGACAGCCTTACCTTCCCTTACATCGATATTTTTTACTCAATACTCCTAATCAATGTTCTCCTGAGTCTTATTTCCTTCACATCAATACTCTCTCGGCCGTTACTCCCTCCCATCACTGCATTAGGGAGGCGGTGGCGTAGTGGATAAGGTGGTGAGAGTGGGATCGGGCAGACGTTCACGATTCAGAAAACGAAGAGATTTATTTTTGAGACCAAAGAAAACCAGAAGGATTTCAGATAATAGAGTTAAGAAAGATGGTCTCTGAAGGAAAGGAAAGGGAGATAGTGCCTAAAGAAAAGGAAAAGGAAAAGAACTGTTACTTGTAAGGAAAATTTAACTACAGAACCACACGAATGCTTCATCGACCGCTGTCTTGGATGCTTCAGGCCACACGACGAGTGAGGAGGAAGATGAGTTGGATGAGGAGGCGGAGGAGGAGAAAAAGGATAAGCGGATGGCGGCGGATGACGAGGCAACGACCAAGGGGTGGTGGGCGGTCGTTCACGAGGCGGAGGACGACCCCAGTTTGCTAATTAAAACACACGGTTACCTGGTGGGCGTTAACTGGGACAAGGATATCAGTGTGTCCCTCAAACTGGTACGGTATGCTCTCTCTCTCTCTCTCTCTCTCTCTCTCTCTCGGTATCTTGCTTGATTTCGCTCGTTTAGCTTGCAAGACAAAGCAATTAGTTCAGACGAGAGACAGAATAGTTTGTATTTGTGTGTAATCTCTCTCTCTCTCTCTCTCTCTCTCTCTCTCTCTCTCTCTCTCTCTCTCTCTCTCTCTCTCTCTCTCTCTCTCTTCCTCTTGCTTCCTATGCTTTCAATACAATGCAGATGGTTTAAGATGATTTTATGATGAGGATGATAATGATGGTGGTGGTGGTGGTGGTGGTGGTGGTGGTGGTGATGGTGATGGTGATGGTGATGCTGGTGATGACGATGGTGAAGGTGGTGATGACAATGAGAACTTCACTGAATAGCTTGATAAAAGAGCAAGTAATTGTTTGAATAATGAATAAACGAGAGAGAGAGAGAGAGAGAGAGAGAGAGAGAGAGAGAGAGAGAGAGAGAGAGAGAGAGAGAGAGAGAGAGAGAGAGAGAGAGAGAGAAATTTACGTAACTATTGAATGATGCATGAGAAAAATACACGTTCTTTTTTTATGCTATTGTTAAACGACCACTACCACCACCACCACCACCACGACTACCGTTAACACGACCACCACTAACACCACCACGACCACAACCAACACTAACATCATCATCATCACCACCACCACCACCACCAACACGACCACCACTAACACCACCACAAACACCACCACGACCACCACTAACACCACCACCAGCACCACCACCACAAACACCACCACCACGACCACCACTAACACCCCGACCAGCACCACCACCACCACTACCACGACCACCACTAACAGCACCACCACCAACACCACCACGACCACCACCACCACCACCATAACACCAAATATGATAATTCACCACCAAAAACACCACGAAATATAATAACTGTACTACCACACCTAACCTCTCGACCACTACCACGACCACCACCACCACGACCAGTACGAGACGACCAACACGAGGAGGAGGCGCTGCGAGAACGACCCCTCTTATCGCCTCACTAGATGCCACAATGAGTGTTTCTCCACCGCCTTCGTCAGGGAAAAAAGCTGCAGGTATGTGGTAGTAGTAGTAGTAGTAGTAGTAGTAGTAGTAGTAGTAGTAGTAGTAGTAGTAGTAGTAGTAGTAAAAATGAGTGACGAAAAACGGAGGAGGAGGAGGAGGAAGAAGGATGAAAGGAATATTAGGTGATTTAAACATTACACGTGAGTATCTTTTCACAATAGCATGAATAATCTGTCTTCAAATTCTCTCTCTCTCTCTCTCTCTCTCTCTCTCTCTCTCTCTCTCTCTCTCTCTCTCTCTCTCTCTCTCTCTCTCTTCTGCCGCTTCCTCATTCCTTTGTTTTGTCAACTTTCCTTTCCATTGCGCTCTCTCTCTCTCTCTCTCTCTCTCTCTCTCTCTCTCTCTCTCTCTCTCTCTCTCTTCCTCATTCCTTTGTTTTGTCAACTTTCCTTTCCATTGCTCTCTCTCTCTCTCTCTCTCTCTCTCTCTCTCTCTCTCTCTCTCTCTCTCTCTCTCTCTCTCTCTCTCTCTCTCTCTCTCTCTCTCTCTCTCTCTCTCTCTCTCTCTCTCTCTCTCTCTCTCCCTAACATGATTTACATATATATTATTCTTTACTCGTTTTATCTTTCGTATCCTTTTAACACTTGCAAACACACACACACACACGCACACTCACACACGCGCGCGCACACACACACACACACACACACACACACACACACACACACACACACACACACACACACATACACAAACCTTCCTTTATTTAATCTTTCTCTTTCATTAATCCATTCCCTTCACTCACTACTTTCATCCTTATGTTCTACTTTTCTCCTAATTCTCTCTTTATTATCAACTCCAGTTCCTTCCTCCCTCTGATATAACAGTTCTTATTTCGTCTTTTTCACTCCATTCCTGCATTCGTGTCTCGCTTATTTCCTCGTTCTATTTCTGTATTCATATCTTCCTTTCTTCCTCTTCTTCCTTGTCACTTCTTTACTCTATTACTCAATTCAAATATTTCTCTTGTTTTTTTTTTCTCTTTCGATAACTTCTTCACTCTCCTTCTCCATTTAAAACTTCTATTTCTTTTTCTTCATTTCTTTATTTCATTTTATGCATTTACCTAGCTCTTCTTTCCTCTATCTCCTTCGCTTCTTCCCCCACTTCCTGGATTCAGATTTTTCCCCTTCTTTCCTCTCTTCCCTCCCTCCTTCTTTCCTTCCATCCTTCCTGATTCCACACTCCACACACAGCACCACTTCTCTCATCCATCCTCCTTACCTTTCCTCATCGTTCCCTCCAATATTTCCTTCCCTTCCTTCCTGCTTCCATGCTTCCTCCTTATCTTTCCTCATTTTCCTTCCCACATTTTCCCATCCCTTCCTTCCTGACTCTACGGCTCACAATGCCACGCCTTCCCTCCTCCCCCCAGACTCCCGTTCATGCCAGTGGATGCTCCCTACTGCCGCGGCGTGGAGACCAATGATATTCTGAAGAAGATGCTGCAAGGAGGAAAGTGGCAACAGACGCAATGTAACTGCCTGCCGCCTTGCAACCATGCCCTCTATCACTACCGGGGCGACACGAGTGACAACCGCGGTGACGACAGAGGAAGAATAAAGGTTGTGGTTATGTACAGCGATTGCGAGATTGTGGAATGATTGATATACTTGCTTGCGTCACCATAACGTCATACTACGGCGAGGTGTAGAGGTGTGTGGGAAAGGTTATCTAGTTTTTTTTTTTTTCAACGTGGCTTATCCTGACCTATAGCTACTGTGTGTGTTTGATCGAAGGAGGCTTTACACGATGATGAATTGGTGTACTTTGTGTGTCATAGCAAGGACGTTACATGATGCTCAAAGGTCAAAGGTTAATAGGAAAGATACTCAGGTGATCAGCTCTCGATAAGACGTGTAGAGGTCAGCCATAGTGGAGTTTCGGGGTTAGCAAATACGCAGCAACGAGATCATAAGGTACTGAAGGGTTAAAGTGCATAGGAAAGGTAATTAGGTGATGTGTAACTCTTGATAACACCTTTAACTTCTATATGAGGCAAGATAATGACCTAGTTACCCTTAGACAGTCAATGAATAGACAGCAACAAGGTCAAAGGTTCGAAGGTTCATAGGAAACATGTTTAAGCAATGTTAATATGACCTTTATCTTCTCTCTAGTTCAAGAAAATGACCTCACTTGTCGTTAGAGGCTGACAAATATTCGATAACAATTCCACTGGCTAACAAAGGTTCAAATGTTCATAAGACAGGAATTTGTGTACTGTGTGATGCTTAAACCCTTCAATACTGGGATGCATTTTTACCTTGAGTTTTGTGTACGATTAGACCATTTTATTGACATTAGGAAGGGTCTATGGAGTTCAAAGGATTAATGGCCACAGTCTTCACTAGTTTATTCCACAACATAAGTTTCTGAAGCTGTATAAAATCGCTAAATAGTAAGCAGAATGAATATGGGACGCGTCATGGTACTGAAGAGGTTGAAATGACTTTTCTCTTTTGTTTCGGGGAAAGATAATCATCACAGTTGACTTTTGAGGTTTACTATTTTTTTCCCCCGCAACAAAGCGCGGAATAAAATGTTCGCGGGAGAGGTCAATGATGATGTTCCACCCTTAACATGACCTTCTGGCTTCTATGTGAATCAAGGTCAGGCCACTGCTGCAGCGCTTAAAGCTTGCTTGTTTGCATGTTTTCCTGCGATACAACAACGGCATCATACAAGCCAATATTCGGAAACACTTTGATGTCTCACCACGACTATTTTCAAAGGCCACAGAGATCAGCCGAGTTTACAAGAGTGTTTCTGCTGTTTAAAATGCAGAAATATTGTCAATTTGTCACTAGAATCATAAAAAAAATCCATTGAAACTTGTGTGACTTTAGAGTTAAAGTAGTGGAGGCTTAAAAGTGGTTCGGAATATATTTCAAAAAGGAAAAAATGCTGAAGTATAGTTTCGGTCATATGTTGTGTCTTGATTCGTCGCCACAGTGTATTGTAGCCAGCTCAAGTTTGAACACCGGTGCGTCACGAGGAGAGAAGAGCGAGATATCGACGAGAGGACGGAATCTATGCTGTTTATGATTTATTACGGTGAGAAGGTGGGATAACTTATGACCGTTGCTGTGCATGCTGGGTCCGTGAAGTCATACTTAAGCCTAAAATTGCCCTTTATCATTTATGTGCGACTTGATAAGCTTCAAATGCCACAGAATAGGGTAGTTTCTTATTTTAGAACAGTGGTAAAGGTCCTGAAATGCTACGAGGCCGAGGTAGAAATGATAAGAATGTATCAACGAAAATGAAATGGGTGAGGAAAATTGAGATGAATGTGAATCAGACGTGTTGAAATTTGATAGAGGAAACAATAGTAAAAGCAGGAAATGTGTCAGAAGAGAAAGAAAGAGAAAGAAAAAAGGAAAGCTTTGTTTGGTGTAAGTGGGTAAATGGAAAGATGGTTGTAAAATGTGTGAAAAATAACTGAGGAGAGAATAAATGCGAAAGTGAGTAATAAAAAGATGAAAATGAAGAAATTAAATGCAGAAAAAAAAATGCCACAAGAAAAAAAGAGATGAAAATGCAGAAGAAAAAAATGACAAGAGAAGAGATGGAAATGAAAGAAAGAGTAAATGCAGAAGAAAACAAAATAATACTAGAGAAGAAAACAGGAAAAAGAGATGAGAAAAAAATGAAAGTTTATTAGGAAAGCCTAAAAAAAAAAAAACCGAGAAGTGAACAGAGAAGAAGAAAAGGAAAAATAAACCACGAACAACAAAACGACCAAATTACGCAAAAAAAAAAAAAAAACGAAAAAAACGAAAAAAAATCAACAAAAGAAAAAGAAAACCGAGTGGAAACTAAAGAAAAAAAAACAATACCACTAAACAATGAATGAAAAAAAAAAAAAAAATCACACGTGCGTAACATTGTTTTGGCTAACTATCTCAGACCTGCACGAGAATTGGTATCTAAGTGGGCCTTTTGTTTAACCACTTTTCTTGCCCTTGGCCAGATTTCCCCTCTTACAAAAAAAGAAAAAAAAAGATTTCCCTTCTTACAAAAAAAAGAAAAGATTTCCTCTACAAAAAAGCGAAAAAAAAAGATTTCCTCTACAAAGAAAGCGAAGAAAAAAATTTCCCCTCTTACAGAAAAGCAAGAAAAAAAACCAACTTACAAAGAAGCGAAAAATAAAGATTTCCCCTCTTACAAAAAGCAAAAAAAAAAAAAAAAAAAAAAATATATATATATATATATATATATATATATATATATATATATATATATATATATATATATATATATATATATATATATCCTCTCACAAAAGGCAAAAAAAAAAAATTCCCTTACAAAAAAAAACAGATTTCCTTACATACAAAAAGATTTCCCCTCTTACAAAAAGCAAAAAAAAAGATTTCCTCTTACAAAAAGCAAAAAAAAAAAAAAAATTTCCCCTCTTACATAAGAGCAAAAAAAAAAAAAAAATTTCCTATTACAAAAAAGCGAAAAAAAACAGATTTCACCTCTAACAAAAAGCAAAACACACACACACTTAAAAAAAAAACAATTTCTCCTCTTACAAAAAGCAAAAAGCAACAAAAACAGATTTTCCCTCTTAGAAAAAGCAAAACACACACACACACACACACACACACACACACAAAAAAAAAAAAAAAAAATTCTCTTACAAAAGCAGAAAAAGATTTCCCCTCTTACTAAAAGCAAGAAAAAAAAGATTTCCCCGCTTAAAACAAAGTAAATAAAAAACTTCCCCTCCTACAAAAAAAGCACAAAAAAAAAAAAAAAAATTCCTTACAAAAAAGAAAGATTTCCCTTCTTACAAAAAATACACATTTCCCCTCTTACATAAAAGCAAAAAAAGAAAAAAGATTTCCCCTCCTACAAAAAAAAATACAGATTTCCCCTCCTACAAAAAAAGCAAACGGATTTCCCCTCTTACAAAAAAAAAAAAAAAAAAATAGATTTCCCCTAAAAAAAAAGCAGATTTCCCCTCTTATAAAAAAAACAGATTTCCCCTCTTATAAAAAGAAACTGATTTCCCCTCTTACAAAAAAAAAAAAAACATTTCCCCTCTTACAAGAAAAAGATTTCTCCTCTTAAAAAAGCTGATTTCCCCTCTTACCCAAAAAAACATTTCCTCTTACAAGAAAAAGATTTCCCCTCTTACAAAAAACAAACAGATTTCCCCTCCTACAAAAAAAAAGAGATTTCCCCTCTTACAAAAAAAAAAAAACCAGATTTCCCCCCTTACAAAAAAAAAAGATTTCCCTTCTTACAAAAAAAAAAGATTCCTTCTCTTAGAAAAAAAAAGATTTCCCCTCTTACAAGAAATAGATTTTCACTATTACAAAAAAAAAAAAAAAAAAAAAAAAAATCCGTAAAAAAAAAATTCCCTTACAAAAAAAAATAAATAAATAAACAGATTTCCCCTCACAAAAAAAAAAAAAAAAAAAATCTCGATGCCCAACTAGTGTCCCTTGACCGTCGCGAAGACAACACCCACACTGCGAGTCACCACTTAGCGAGACAAGACTTAACTCACGAGGCATTACAGTCCTTCCTTCACAATTTACAGCTCTCTTGTATAAACACGGCGCTACTGAAGCCATTATCTGATATTTATGGGAACCTCCTCCTTAATTTATATTCATTCTTCCCCAGTAGTTTTATATCAAGGACGTTTCGCAGCTTCTCTTTTCCTCAATTCTTTCCAAATTTTATGATGTTTTAAAAGTTTTTACTTCAATATTTCCACGTTGTCTTAATGTTTTTTCCTATTTTGTTACTTTTAATTATTTTTTTTCTTCTTTTCTTACTCGTTTCTTATCTTACAACTTTTCTTTTTAATTCTTTTTTTTACATTTTTTTCCTTATTTGACTATTTTTTATTTCTCATATTTTACTCTTTAGGCCATTTCTACTTTTCTCATCTTTGCTTCTGTTGCATTTCTTCTGTTCTCTATTTACTATCTTCTTATTTCACAGCCTTCTATATCTCTTCTTTTACTCCTTTCCCATTTCAACACCTCTTCTTCTTTTACTAATATCTCATCTCATTACCAATATTTCCTTTTTTTTTTCATCTTTCTATCCTTTGCTATTTCACCACGTATATCTTCTCCTTTTCATAATTTTCTCTCTTCTCTCACCAGCTCTCCTTCGTTGCCCCTATACACACTTCAGCACAGAACAAACAGGAACCCTTTTAGAAGTCCGTGAATCTAAATGTACAGAATCCAGGTCACGACATACGAGAAAAGCATCCCTCACTTGCTCTCTAAATGGAATCCAAACACCACGTCCATTAGGTAAGCGATTCATACAGCATAAGATTGATTGAAGAAGGATCCACGCGGGTTTAAGAGGGATTCAAATGGAGTTATGAGAATTAGAGCATTGTTAAGAGCGATCTATAAAATGATGAGAGACTTTACATGAAATTTATAGAAGCTCGAAGGGGCGGAGAGAAGGATGGGAGAAATAAATGAAAGCCGTGGAGATTAATGGAGGTGTTTATGGCGTTTTTGTGTGCTGGTGGCGCCGGCGTGTTTACATTCATGGCCTGTAATCCGGGAAGGTGGAGTAATGTAACACTGGAACGTGAATTATGATCTCGTTGGTGGAAGCACGCGACGGTTCCCTTGCTTATAGTACACGTGGAAAGAAAACTCACTGTCCGCCCCGTGTGTTGCAGAAGTTCACTACTGCAGGGGCTTTGCTTGCAGACGGTGCGTGACTGTATTAAGAGGAACGTGTTTGATGTTGTCTTGTGTGATGGAGGGTTTAGATCGTGTTTGTTGGTGCTGTACATGATAGAGCACAGTGATCCATCTATATCTTGGACCACTGCAGCTCAAATTGGTAATCAATGAGGGCTAATAATAGATTGTTGAGGTGTTCTGGTGGTGTTTTATATAGTAGGTCATTGATAAGGTGCTTGCTTGTATGATAGCGAGTTTTAGTGTATATTTGAATGTTTTTTATATAATAGGTGAATTTATCAGGTGTTTGACTGTTAGGTTTAGGTGTTTTGGTCGTGTTTTATATGGTAGGTCATTGATAAGGTGTTTACTTGTATGATAGTATGCGAGTTTTAGTGCTTGTTTCAGGGTGTTTTATATAATACGTGAATTATAAAGTGTTTGATTACATGATGGAAAAATTAGAAGGTGTTTCATCGTGTTTTATATGAGAGGTTTCAGGTGTGTTTGGTTATGTTTTTACTATGATAGAGAATTTTAGAATGTGTTTGATATTGTTTTATTTGATGGATAACTTTTTGATAAGTAATCTTTTCTAAGAATCTCATAAAGTCATTCCAGTCTTGAAACATTTTTGTATAAGCAGGAAGGTGGAGGCGAAGGAAGACATTGATCGGAGAGATTTACTTTTTCCTTACTAGCCTCGCTGCTGTATTGGCCAGACAGGTGTGTGGGTTGTGCAGGTGAGAAAACACAGCACGAGGCAAGAGATCTTTATTTTCCTATCGCTTCGCTGAACAATATCTGAAGATGACTGTTCGTCGAAACGTCAGAAAGATAAAAATGTCTTGCTTCATCCTGTGTTCTCGTGCCAACGCAATCCTTGTTCCGCTGTGCTACCAGAACCTCCACACCGAATCTCACAAAGGGATATTTTTGACTGGCCACGGAAACAAATCCGGCAGAAACATATTGATTAAAACAAATATTTTTGGATGCGTTGGAGAGTGGAGGTGAAGAGAAACATGGATATTACCAGATGAATGTCAGACTAGTTTCGTTATTGTTTCATGGGGACTAAGGAGTATAGGACGTTCCTCAGTTTCTCTAATGAAGCGATAGGAAAACTCTCCACTTTGCAATATCAGATCAAAAGAAGCTATCAGAAAGTAGATTTTCGAACAAACCAATGCCGTAAGATACACTCAGGTTCAGCAGTTGCTCTAAAGAAGTAATATCAAAACTTAAAGGAAGCAAACTTCCTTCACAAGTCTCCTTTCATCTTCACTTTGCAAAATTTGATAACGATAAGCTATCTATCTACAGACCATGCCGGGAATCCCACACAGGTGGCCCAGACAAACCATCACACACTCTTACGCACATCATTCACAGTCTTATCACCACCGGGCCCCGCTTGAAAGAGATAGTCTCGTGGACCACCAAACTACAAGAGAAGCTAATACAAATCATATTTCGAACCAGCCACTGAAATAAGGCGAACCGTTCGTGCGTTCACATCACAGCAGGAAATGTGTAAAATAAAACATCACGTGAAAATATACTGACCTGATGATGATAAAAAACAGCAAGTCCAGCATGTAGCATACAAATGCATTAACAGAAAAATACACTGCATAAAACTGATCTGTAATACCCATGTCGGCGGAATGAATACTTAACATCCAACAGAGTGATAGATAATGCTGGATGTTTTAAAGGCGCAGATTCTGATATATATATAATACACTTTTTATAAACGCTCACATCAACAATGGAAGAAATGAAATGTAAATTGAATGGCTTCGTGATGCAGAGAGAGAGAGAGAGAGAGAGAGAGAGAGAGAGAGAGAGAGAGAGAGAGAGAGAGAGAGAGAGAGAGAGAGAGAGAGAGAGAGAGAGAGAGAGAGAGAGAGAGAGAGAGTCAGTACAGGTTTTGTTAATTTTTCTCCTTCTCATCAAGGATCGCACCAGCTGATATGTGTACTCTATTGTCTCTTGCTTTCTTCTCTATTTGTCTTCCGCCCCGCCGCGACTCAGAATACACGTGTGGTCTATGACATTTGCAATTCCGCCGATAGAATTTGCATGGCGGTCATCAGAGCAGCGAATGACTATGAATATGGGAACAGGACACTACGGAAAGGCGTCAAGGAGTAATATTGATAAAAATACACTGGGATAAAAGATAAAGACGCAAAAATAGTGACAAAGAGAGATGGATTGTGTAATTCTAACAGTAAAAATGTAAATCGAAAGGTAAAAAAAGAATATTAGGGTTGAAATATTTCAATACTTACTGATATTCAGTTAAAAGTTAGAGACATGGGTGAAAAAATGAATTGAGCGAGTCTTAAAGCAAAAAAAGTAAAAATATAAAAGATAAGCTGAAAATAACTCAATATTTACGAAAAAAAGCTTTGGGCAAACAAAAATTGAGAAAAAAAATAATGAAAGAGGGAAGCCATGCTTATATTAGGAGTTTTCTTTAAAAATATGCATATAAAGTGAGAAAAAAACATAGAAAACCATGAAAAAAATAAAAAAACCTAAAAAAAGAAAACCATGAGTAAAAAGAGAAAACATTTGAATGAAAACATAACAAAACGACATATCATGATAAAAGAAAAAAAAAAATAGAAGCAGAATTAGACGTTTAAGGAGAGAGAGAAAAAAAAGATGAAGAAAACGGACATGCTAAAGAGGGTAACTAAGACAATACAGTATACACACTTGAGATGGAATGCGACTCTGTTTATGTAAAAGACTTGAGAGGTGGTAAGAAGTAATATCAGAGGTCACTAGTGGCTTATTAGAAGGACGCAGAGGAGATATGAGAGGGAAGAGGAAGCAAAGGACAAAGGTGGAGTTAAAGGGCATACAATTACAGGACTTTGCCACGGGGCTCATCTCCGTCTCCTGAGCCAAGAGCCTTCCGCGGAATTAACAGCCAACATATTTTTATCCTTTTTAAGCCTCTCACCTCCATCAAACAGTGAACAAATAAATAAATGGGTTAAATATATCAGTGAATGAATAAGACTCTGTAATAAAATCGACAATTCAATGGAGTTAAGGGGCATATAAATAGAGGGACTTTGCCACAGGGCTCATCTCCGTCTCCTGAGCGAAGACTCTTAGGTATAATCAACATTTTTTTTCTTCTTTTAAATTGTTCCTTCTCACCTCCGTCAAATAGTGAATGAATAAATAAAATAAGTAAATAGATAAGTGAATAAATAAAGCAGTGTAATAAGTCGAGAATTCAAAGAGATGTAGCTAAATGAGATAAACTGAAGAAAATGGAAATGAATGAAGAATTACGTACATGGAAAAAAAGAGAAAACCAGCTAAAAATATGCCAACAAATAAATAAATCAATAAAGGGATGAATAGATAACCAAGAAACATGATGATCTAATAAATTATATAAATCGATAATGTAAAATAAAATCATGAGAGAAAGGAAAAAAATGAACACGGCAAATTGTATATATATAATAGAAAATGCATCATAAAAAAAAACAGATTACATAGATTACAAACAGACAGACAATTACACAGATTGCATAGATTACAAACGAACAGACAGATTACAAAGATTACATAGATTACAAGCTAAGAAGGAAACAGACAGAAAAACAGCAAAACAAAGTGAGTCACGCAACACAAGGACAGTAAATGCCGTAGAAAAAAAAAAAAAAAAATACACAGAAGAGTAAAATGAACAAAAGAAAATTTATATACGAAAACAAAAGAAGCCAATGCACGCAACAGAAGCAGAAAATAAAGACAGAAAATTGTTATAGAAAAAGATGATGAATATGACGAAAATAAAATACACATAAAGGGAATATAAAGGCGGAATTTTGCACGAGTAGAATACAATAAAGCAAAAAAAAAAAAAGCGAAGAAAGCAGAAAAAGATGATGAATATGACGAAAATAAAATACAAGGCGGAATTTTGCACGAATAGAACAGGTAAAAGCAAAATAAAAAGCGAAGAAATAGGGTGTGAAAATAAAACAAGTAGAATAAAATGAAGGATGAAAAGTAACACAGAAAAAAAAAGAAAACTAAGAAAGATTGAAAGAAAAATAGGCCAAAATAAAAATGACGAGAAAATGAAAAGAAAAAAAAAGAAAGAAATGGAAAATGAAGACAAAAGAAAGGGGAAAAAAGAAAACCAGCTAAATATATAAGCTAACAAATAAATAAATAGATGCACCAAAATAACGACAACAAAATGAAGGATGTGAGATAATACAGAAAAAAAAAACGAAAATAAACAAAGGTAAAAAGAAAATTTGACCAAAAACAAAAGAAAACGGACAAAAAGAATAAAAGAGAGGAAAAAAAATGAAGAGAAAAGAAAGGCGGGAAAAAAAGAAAGGTCAAAAGGAAAATAAATGATGGCAGGGTATAAAGGAAAGATGAAAAAAGAAAAAGACAAAAAAAAAAAAAAAAAAAACATCAAAGGAGACAACGAGCAGAAAGCGTTCACCTCCTGAATAAAGGATGGAGAGTCGCTGGAGATCAATGATAGCTTTAAATAACAAGACAAATGGTATTAATAAAATTTGCATACGGAGTTCAAGTTGTCACAGGAAAAAAAAAAGAAAAACAAAAGTAAAAAAAAAATAAAGAAATTAGAAGTAAACACAAAATAAGGAGGGAAAAAAAGGAAAAAAAAATGCACGGTGAACTTCAAATAAAATAAAATATGAAGGAAATTAAAGGAAAGAATAAAACGAAGAGAGAAAAAAAGTAGAAATAATAGAAAAGCGTTTATTTCGAAGTAAACACGGAATAAGGAAGGAAAAGGAGGAAAGAAAAGTATACGGTGAACTTCAAATTGAATAAAACAAAAGGAAATTAAAGAAAAGAAAGAAAAAACGAAAAGAAAGTAAAAAACAATAAAAAAAAAATTGCTAACCTCGACGTAAACGCGAAATAAGAAAAGAAAGAAGGAAAAAAGTGCACAGTTAACTTTAAATGAAATAAAACACAAAGGAAATTCAAGGAAAGGAAAGAAAAATACGAAAAAAAGGAATTAAAAAAAATAATAAAGAAATGTTCTCATCTCGAAGTAAACATGAAATAAGGAAGAAAAAGAAGAAAAAAAGAATATACGTTGAATTCAAACGAAATAAAATAAAGGAAATTAAAGGAAAGAAAAGAAGAAGAAAACGAAGGAAAAGAAAGAAATAAAGGAACACAAAAACAGTGCAGAAATACGCTTACCTTGAAATTAAGAGAAAATAAGGAAGGAAAAGAAGGGAAAAAAGTATACGCTGAAATAAAACAAAGAAAATCAAAGGAAAGAAAGGAAAAATAGTAAAGAAATGCGCTTTTCTCGAAATAAACACGAACAAAGGAAGGAAAAAGAAGGAAAAAATGAACTTCAAACGAAATAAAACAAAAAGGAAATTAAAGAAAAAAGAAAAAAAGGAAAAGAAAGAAAAAAAATAAGATAAAAAATAATAGAGAAATGCACTGATCTCGAAATAAACACGAAAAAAGGAAGGAAAAAGAAGGAAAAAAGTATATGGTGAACTTCAAACGAAATAAAACAAAGAAAATCAAATGAAAAGAAAGGAAAAAAAAAGAAAAAAAAACAGTATAGAAATGCGCTTATCTTGAAATAAACACGAAAAAAGGAAGGAAAAAGAAGGAAAAAAAAAACGTATATGGTGAACTTCAAACGAAATAAAACAAAGAAAATCAAATGAAAAAAAGGAAGAAACACACACCCTTATCTTCCAGCGAATACAAACACACAATAGAGAAAATGAAATAAAAACAAAATGCTTAGTTTGAAAGAAATTACAACACAAAATAATGATAAAAAAAAAAAAAAAACACGCGCTTTACTTGAAACATGATAAAACTAATTACATTTTAACGCTTTGATTATTTTTATTTTCTGTTAGGTTGGCAATAATGGCGGTGATAATATCGAGGAATGGAAGTCTGAATAGCTTTATGATGATTAGTTAGCTTATAAATACTTCCTTTCGCTGTTTATCTTTTGCAGCGCTCTCTCTCTCTCTCTCTCTCTCTCTCTCTCTGTCTGTCTGTCTGTCTGTCTGTCTGTCTGTCTGTCTGTCTGTCTCTCTCTTTCTCTTCTCTGTCTGTGTGTCTGTCTGTCTGTCTGTCTGTCTGTCTGTCTGTCTGTCTGTCTGTCTGTCTGTCTGTCTGTCTGTCTGTCTGTCTCTCTCTCTCTCTCTCTCTCTCTCTCTCTCTGTGTGTGTGTGTGTGTGTGTGTGTGTGTGTGTGTGTGTGTGTGTGTGTGTGTGTGTGTGTCTGTCTGTCTGTCTGTCTCTCTCTCTCTCTCTCTCTCTCTCTCTCTCTCTCTCTCTCTCTCTCTCTCTGTCTGTCTGTGTGTGTGTGTGTGTGTGTGTGTGTGTGTGTGTGTGTGTGTGTGTGTGTGTGTGTGTGTGTGTCTCTCTCTCTGTCTGTCTGTCTCTCTCTCTCTCTCTCTCTCTCTCTCTCTCTCTCTCTCTCTCTCTCTCTCCAACTTATAACCACATGAAACAGAGAAACAAAACAATTAAAACTCGAAGACTAAACGGAGCCCAGTCCACTTCTCCTCCTCCTCCTCCTCCTCCTCCTCCTCTTCCCGTCTTTGTCCTCGCCCTCCACCTCTTCATCCTTTCTCTTTCCTATTCACTTCCCTTCTTGGCTCGTTAAGTTTTCAATAGTCCCCTCCATCTTTTAGTTTTGTCCCCATGTTCTCTCCTTTATTCTCCCTATACATTTCCCTCCTCCTCCTCCTCCTCCTCCTCTTCTCCTTCCTCTATTTCCCTTCTCATCTTCCTTTGTTCTCAATATCCACCTTTTAAATGACCTTCCAAAGCACATTAGTAGTAAGACTCTACTATATATATTTTTTTCATTAACATTGACCTTTGACCTCCGACTCCTCACAGATGTTCTTCCTTGACCTAATGTACGAGCAAGTCACGGAGAGCCTGACCTACCCACTGGCCTCCCTCGTGGCTGATTTCGGGGGCATGACAGGGCTGCTCTTGGGGGCCTCAGGTGAGTTTGGGCAGTGAGGGTAGGGGTTTAGGAGGCAAAGGTTGGATTTTAAGAGGAGAGGGGGTGAAAAATTGATGCCAGATGCTGAGGGGAGAGCTGGTGTGTGTGTGTGTGTGTGTGTGTGTGTGTGAGTAAATAGGCTGGTAGGTGAAGCTGGAGACGGTTGAAGCTGTGCGTGTAAGGAATGAAGGGTATATGAATAGATACACTGTGTGGAAGAAATATTAGAGACTGTGCGGAAGAGAAAAATGTATGTGGAAGAGATGATGAAAGGAAGTTCTGTGAGGCTGAACTTTGTGGTGCTGTGGAAGAGGCAAGCTGTGTGGAAGCGATGAGAGCTCACTAGAGGAGTACCTTACGGATTCGTGCAAGATATAATATTGTGCTGGAAGAGATGATGCATGTTATGAGGAAGAAACTGAAGGATGTAGAAGGGAAGATGTAGAAGAGATATAAAAGATGTAGAAGAGAAGAGAAGCTACAACATACAACATTGAAGAGGCGTTGAGGGGCGGCCAGAGAAAGGAAAGCACGGATGGATAGGAGAGATGAAAGATTGAACCAAAGGAGGGAAAGAAGGGGAGGGAAACTGAGGAAAAAAAAGGGGAAAAGGATAGAAAAGAGATGTATTTGAAAGGATGGATGGATAGAAGGGGTGTGAAAAAATAAATGGGAATAGGAAAGAGATAAGGTTGAACGGAAAGAGGGAGGGAAGGGAGAAGTGAGAATGAAAAAAAAGAGGAAGAAAAAAAAAAAAGAGGGAGGAGGATAGGAAGGACGTGAAAAGGAATAGCAAACCTAAATCTGACTCTGGCGACGTGACGGGACCGATGTGTCTGTCTTTTCGGTGACTAGACGCGGGGTTTCCTTACTGTTCTTGGTGAAAAATTGACGGTGTTTTGCTGCGAGACAGATACAGAGAAATAGAAAATGCTATTTGTTGCCTACATTCCATCCTTTTCTTAGGCAAGCGAGGTGGAATTGCGCGTGTCGTGTTTTCTCTTGTATTTAGTCTTTTCTTTCTCTTACAAAGGGGAGCTATAAAAGAAAAGCTTTAAACAAACGAGAAACCGCTGAACTCCATAAGAATTAATTTTTCATCTATGAATAATATTTTTCGATCTTTTACGAGTGAAGGAGGGTGGCCACGGCATAGAAAAAGGGGGAAACGAAGAGAGAGAGAGAGAGAGAGAGAGAGAGAGAGAGAGAGAGAGAGAGAGAGAGAGAGAGAGAGAGAGCTGATTTACCACTCCTATAAACTAAAGGCAAAAATATATATAATACTAATTCCTTAAAAACATCCTTAAAAAAACCTTTCCTGTTAGATCAAAAGTTTACGTGGAGTTTACAAAAGCAAGGTGAGATTCGTATTACCGTTTTTTATTCATTTATTTATTCATTTTCTAGGCTATTTATTTCGCAGGAGGAAGGTCGAGTGAAGATGTTATACCTTTTCAGAATGGAGGGAGGAAGTGGCCTTGTTTGTCAGGTTCACGGCCTCTGCTATTTTATTTCTTGTTATTTTTGTGGTGTTATTGGGAAAGAGGAACCAGACTAACAGCTTTTTTTTTATGTTTTTATTTTATCTCCCTCTTTTTTTTCAAGGTTAGAAAGTCAAGGCCAATTTGAACCCAGCACAATATTTCTTGACGTGCGGTGTGGTGTGGTGTGGTGGTGTGGTGTGGTGTGTGTGTGTGTGTGTGTGTGTGTGTGTGCAGCTCCGGAAACGACTGCTATTCTATTTTTTTAGTCTTACCTGAGCACACAGGTAATATTTTTCCTGTACATATTTTTCCATCTCTTTTATGTTCCTTCGCTTCTTCCTGCTTCTTTTCATCTATCTGCTCTTCCTCTCTCTCCTTCTCCTCCTCCTCCTCCTCCTCCTCCTCCTCCTCCTCCTCCTCCTCCTCCTCCTCCTCCTCCTTCTCCACCTCCTCCTCTTTCCACTCTAGTTCGACCACTTTGTCGTGCTCCTTCACTCCCTCTTTTACCTTTAACAGAAAATCCACAAACCCTTTTTTTTTCCCCTTCCATGTTAATCATCATAAACAAACACGCTTCCTTCACCCGCCTGACCTAACCTGACCTAACATTACCCTACGCATTTTTCCCCGACAGTGCTAACCCTGCTGGAGCTGCTGGAGTGCCTTGTGGTGGGGCTCGCCAGGCTCTACCGACGCCGTAGGAATAAGTCACGCAGCCGCCCCAAGCCAGAGCACCTTTCCTTCCAATACAACTTGAAATGTGACTTCAACCTACCCCCGTCATCCGCTTATGTTATTCCCACTGCGAAGTATTAAGTCGAGCGCGGTCGGAGGCGTTGATAAATGATGTTAATTCTTGCTGATGTGCTTGTAATAACGTGACTCCATCAAAAACTGCCCCAGGAATCCCAGTGACATGTTGCCGCCCGTAAATCTAACGACGAGGGTGAAATTGCTAGTGTTGTGTTGTGTTGTGTTTTTGGTGTTGATAATGTGTCCATGTTAGTGTCGTGTTGTGTTGTGGTGTGCTAACGTGGTGCTTGTGTGTTGTATGGTGGTGTTTTGATGAGAGAGAGAGAGAGAGAGAGAGAGAGAGAGAGAGAGAGAGAGAGAGAGAGAGAGAGAGAGTGAGGGAGAGAAATTCAATGCAGTTTACGGAAGTGGGAAGGGTGAAGGGTGGTGTGTGTGTGTGTGTGTGTGTGTCCATGCACGTGTACCTACGTATTCATGTATGCACGTAGGTAAGTAAGGGCACTATTCTTCAGCCATAATGTCAAATTTACTCGTGGTACGCTGGCGGCCGCATAACGATTCACTAACTCACTCTTATATTCACCTTCCACCTCACACAGTAAATAAATGTAAGCAAACACACGCCCTCTAATTAATCCCCAGTAAAATGCACATCAAAGCCACAGGACCACCACCATCCATTCGAGTAAATAAGGGGAAAGAATATTTTTACGGTACGATATGCTGGGTCGCGTCCCGGCAGCAAAACAAGAGATCCGAGACTAAAGTATTTTGGAACGCCAGGCACCAGTCTTCGCGGTGACCTAGTGGCGAGCGGGCGTGTGTCGTGCCGCTCCGTGCCTCCTATTTCTCGATCAGTGACAGGTGTGATAGCGAAAGGTAAACAAAAGTCAAATAAACGGTAACTAAATATGCCAAAAAATTAATATTGGCGAAGGGAAAACATGTATTAACTTTCCCTTCGGTGGATTCTTGGAGGTTTGTTGAAGGAAAAGTTTGTTAGTAGGAAAATCCGTAGTTTTTTTTTTTTTTTTATCAGATTTTAAGGTTAATTTGTGTTTCTTCAATGAATGGCTGGGAATAAAAGTGAGAGGGGGGTTCACGTGAGCTGCCTGACCGATGCTTTGTGGTTAGTCATTATTCTTCGTTTCCATGTCTCGTTTCCTTCGAATAATTGTGATTCGAGGTGACAAGTTTGGAGAATTCTTATAAATATTTGTCCTTATCTTTATTTCTTTTTCTATCACATCCTTTACTTCTACGTCTCTTGTTTTTCCTCCTCTTCCCCCTCCTCCTCCTCCTCCTCCTCTTTTTATCTTTTGGTTTTCCTGTTCTTTCTTTTCTTTTTCTTGTTTCCCTTTTTATTTCTCTTGTTCCTGCTTCTCCTTCGATTCTGCTTGATTTCTCTCCTCACTTCCATCTGACTCTTCCTCTTCTTCTTCTTTCGACTTTTTTGCTCTTCTCCCTCCGTTTCTTTTTTTTTTCTTTTTCTTCCATTTTTCCTTTCTTTCTTTCCTCCTCCTTCTCCTTCTTCTCCTCCTCTTCTTCTTCCTCCGTCTTCCCCTCTTTGTTTAGTCATTTACTTAACATTTTTTTCCTGCATTGTCATTACCATCGTGGGTATGTTCCATTTTCCCCTCTTTTTCCTTCACTTTTCTCCTCCACCTCTTCCTCCTCCTCCTCCTCCTCCTCCTCCTCTTCCTCGCTCCTCTGCTTACGATCTTTGATGTTTACCTTTTCACTAGCTTGTCGTCTGCAAATTCACTACTTTCCAGCTCGCTTTTTCCTTCTTTTTCCAAGCCTTCACCCTGTTGCTAATTCTCTTCCTCTCGTTAATTCTTTCCTCCTAATCCTCTTCCTCCTTCTCCTCCTCTTCCTATTCTTCTTCTTTCTCTTTTTCCTTTTTTTTATTTTTTCTTCTTATTCTTATTTTCTTTTCTTTCTTTTCCTCCTCCTCCTCCTCCTCCTCCTCCTCCTCCTCCTCCTCTTCCTCCTCCTCCTCCTACACCTTCCCCCTGTAATCCTCTTCTTGTTATTTTTGTTTTTATTCTTGTTCCTCCTCTTCCTCCCGCTCCCGGTCAATCTCCCCTTCCTCCTCCTCTCCTCCCTTCCCTCCTTTCCTCCTCCTCCTCCTCCTCCTAGTTCTCTTCCTCTACTTGATCAATGGTACTACATATTTTCCTCTAGGTAATAGAGAGAGAGAGAGAGAGAGAGAGAGAGAGAGAGAGAGAGAGAGAGAGAGAGAGAGAGAGAGAGAGAGAGGAAACGTGACAGATAAGCACAACTAAATGATTAAAAAATACATTGAGAGAGAGAGAGAGGAAACGTGACAGATAAACACATCTAAATGATTAAAAAATACATTGAGAGAGAGAGAGAGAGAGAGAGAGAGAGAGAGAGAGAGAGAGAGAGAGAGAGAGAGAGAGAGAGAGAGACTTAATTTAGTCAGTAATTATTTCTCAGAGAATTAAACGCAAACTAAATTCTCAGCCGCCCAGCTTTCTGTTACACGTCCATTCCAGAATAGCATCAATTTCAACTTTTAAGCCGAAGGCGGAAATAATAGTAGCAAATAATGGAAAGTACCACCACCACCACCACCACCACCATTACTACTGCTACTACTATCATTTCTACATACTACTACTATTACTTCTACATACTACTACTATTACTTCTACATACTACTACTATTACTGCTACTACTACTGCTACTACCACTACTACTATATTATCAATACTATTACTACTACTAGTACTACTACTACTACTGCCACTACTACTACTCCTACTATTATTTCTATAGTACTACTACTGCTGCTACTTTGTTTTCACACACCATTACTATTACTTCTGCTGCCACTGCTGCTACTGCCACCACTGCTGCTGCTACTGCTGCTGCTGCCACCACCACTGCTGCTGCTGCTGCTGCCACTGCTGCTGCACCTGCTGCTGCCACTGCTGCCACCACCACCACCACCCACTATTGTTTCTATGGAACTGGTGCCACTGCTGCCACTATTGTTTCACACCACCTGCCACCATACCACCACTGCTGCTACCACTGGTGCTGCCACTGCCACCACTGCTGCTGCTGCTGCTGCTGCACCACCACTGTCACCACCACCACCACCACGCTGCCACTGCCATTACTGCCACTGCTGTGCCACCACCTGTGTTGCACCACCACCACTGCATGTTGCACCACCACTGCTGCTGCTGCACCACTGCCACCACCACCACCACTGCCACCACTGCCACCACCACTGCTGCTATCACCACCATGTTGCACTGCCACCACCACTGCTGCCACTGCCACCACCACCACCACCTGCTGCTGCTGCTGCTGCTGCTGCTGCTGCTGCTGCTGCCACCACTGCCACTGCTGCTTACCACCACTTAATCACTGCTGCTGCTGCTGCTGCT
>NC_059290.1:1906724-1934224 GCF_017591435.1 Portunus trituberculatus
TTTCACAATGCTCTGATCTCTTTTTTTTTTTTTTATTTCCCCATTTTTTTTTATCTTGTATTGCTTTATCATCAATTTTATCCTCTTTCCTCATTACTTTTCTTTCATCGTCTTTATTTATCCATTTTTTTTTCATGTCTCTGCATTTATCTTGTCTTCATTTCAGTTTCAGTTCATTTACATTCTGGTGTCGGTCACTTCACTGGTACTCCTTACATCTTTCATTCTTATCTTTATTTATTCACTCACATGTCTTTTTATTATCACTAACCTGCTTCGATATTTTTCTTCATTAATTTATTTTTCCTATCGTATTGTTTCACGACTCTGCCTTTACATTTATTCCCTGAACACATTTTCGTTTTGCTGTTTTCCCGTCGGCGTAGCATGTGCAATATTAAAATGTGGAATACTGCCTGACTCACTCTCCTCTGTCCTTTGATCTTTTGATTTTTGTTACACAATCCTTTCTTTCATCTGAATAAAAAGAAAGAAATGAAAAAAGGATAACACTGTATAAAGTAAACCTGAGAGAGAGAGAGAGAGAGAGAGAGAGAGAGAGAGAGAGAGAGAGAGAGAGAGAGAGAGAGAGAGAGAGAGAGAGAGAGAGAGAGAATCAACGTCACTGAACCTTTCCATTAATCTTCTTCAATTTTAAACATTCCTTCTTCTTCCTGATATATAATACAAAATCAATGAAATGCCTTACAGTTGCATATACTTTACTCACGTTCGTACATAGCAAATGAAGGAAGAGTTTTACGTCACTCTAGGAAATCAACTCTTAATTTACACTCGTTCGTACAAAAATAACAACAACAACCGAGATTTAGTAGACACAGAACCTTAACATTTCCGTACCTTCACCTTCTACGACCTTTACCTGAGCTAATGAAGTTCAACATACCAAAGTACTGTAGAAATATCCAATCCACGATGTTTTCTAACCTTGATACTTTTTCAAAAACAACACAAACCCTCGAAACTTAATACTTGAATATCAGACGAGCCTTTAATAGATCTTGTGCACATTTTCCATCAACACTAACTTATTCATAACTTTCTGAGCTAAGATTGCCTCTAATACTACACTTACGTAAAGAAAAAGGTAGGTTGATTTTTCTAAACTGATAGTGACACTGAACATATTTCCCATCAAAAATAACTTATTCATATCAATGTGTTAGAATTTAAACTCGATCTTATCTATGAAAATGTACTTTGAATACTTATACTTTATTCTCAAAAGGGTAAAATGATGAATCTCGAACGTATCTCCCATCAAAACTAACTTATTCTTATCAATATACTAAAATTCAAACTCAAGATTCTAAAATTCAAACTCAATCTTATGTATAAAATGTGTATGTACTTTTTTAAAAACTTATACTTAGTTATAAGAAGGGTAAAATGGTGAATCCAGGGTATATTTCCATAAAGACCAACGCATTCATATCATTGTGAACTAGAATTTAACCTCAATCTTATTCATGAAAAAAAAAAAAAAAAAAAAAAAAAAAATATATATATATATATATATATATATATATATATATATATATATATATATATATATATATATATATATATATATATATATATATATACTTTCAAAATCTATGCTTTATTCTCAGAAGGGTAAAATGTTGAATCTGGAACATATCTTCCGTCAAAAACAACTTGTTCATATCAAGATTCTAAAATTCAAACTCAATCTTATGTATGAAAATGTGTATGTACTTCCAAAACTTATACTAGATTATAAGAAAGGTAAAATAACAGATCCCAAACATAATTCCCATAAAAACAACTTATTCATATAATTCTGAACTGAAATCTAACCTCAATCTTATTCATAAAAAAAATATATATATGCACTTTCAAAATTTATACTTTGTTCTCAAAAGGGTAAAATGATGAATCCCGAACATATATCACACCAAAACCAACTTGTTCATATCAATATACTAAAATTTAACCTCCATCTTATTCGTAAAAAAAATATATATATGTACTTTCAAAACTTATACTTGATTATCAGAAAGGTAAAATAATTAATCTAGAACATATTTCCCATAAAAACCAACGCATTCATATCACTGTGAACTAAAATCTAAATTCAATCTTATGTATAAAAATGTGTATGTACTTCCCACTGTACTAAACTTTGACCCCTTCAGTACCACGGCTCGTTTTTACACTTATTCTACTGACTAATTGGTGATTTTATACGGCTACAGAAACTTATGTAGGGATTAAAATTGTGAATACTCTGACCGTTAATCTTCTGACCTCTACAGACCCTTCCTAATGCAAATAAAATCATCTAATAATACTTAAAAGTTAAGGTAAAAATGCGTCCCAGTACTGAAGGGATTAAACGCAATCATACATGTAGAAAAATTTATAAGTACCTTAAAAACTTATAATTGATTATCAGAAAGGTAAAACAATAGATTCCGAATACATATCCCAACAAAACCAACGCATTTCTAACATTTGGAGTTAAAATTCCACCTAATACTTCAGTAATGTATTAAAAAAGAACAGATTTCTTTTTCTTTTTTTTTGGGCAAAGTTGCATTCGTTTCAGGTATTCTTTACAGCTCAACACAATCCCTGGTCATTATTTTACACACACAGCGTAATTTTTTTTCTCTTTCATTCTGTTTTATTCTCAAATTTCGCCTAATTTACCATTACCGTGGGAATTATTTCATTAAGCCTTTACATTCCTCCTCGTGTGTGTGTGTGTGTGTGTGTGTGTGTGTGTGTGTGTGTGTGTGTGTGTGTGAGTGTGTGTGTGTGTTTCTTTTTATCTATCTTACGTTCCATCTTTTTTTTTTGCTTTTTTTATCTTTTTGTCCTTTATCTATGTCAGATATCCCATTAATGTGTAAATTATGCCATTACTTCACATCACTCCTCGTGTGAATGTCAAAGTATTTTTAATTCTCTCTCTCTCTCTCTCTCTCTCTCTCTCTCTCTCTCTCTCTCTCTCTCTCTCTCTCTCTCTCTGCTGTTGCGTTAGTCTATATTCTCTGAAATCTTTTCCTCTTTTTTTTCTAATCTTGCCTCATACTTTTAATTTTCTCACATTATCCATCAGTTTTTCCTTTATATTTATCATCTCGCTCTCTCATTTCCGAAGTTTTTACATTGCATTATTTTCTGTTATACATACTAGTTCGCTTTTGCAGATTTTTATTTTTCTCTTTTCCGAGGAGTTTTTATTGGCATCACTTTTTGTTTATCTTTTGAAACAAACTTGGTTCATATTTCTCTTCGTCTATTTTCTCCTTTTTTTCATCTTTCTTTTCTGTGCAGTTATTACTAGCATTACTTCCTCCATTTTTTTCGTTCCTTTTATTCTTTTGCTTTCATTTGCTTTCCCAGCAGTTATTATTATCATTACTATTATTATTATTATTATTATTATTATTATTATTACTATTATCATTATTATTATTATCATTGTTATTATCATTTCCTCTCTTTCTCTGTCATTTCTCTTATTCTCCGTTTTTTTGTTCAATCTTTTCCGAGCAGTTTTCAATGGTATTACTCCTTCTATTTGTCTCACTCCTCATATTCTCCTTTTATTCACCTCTCTTCCCGAACATTTATCACTGGTATTACTTCCTCTCCTCCTCTCATTCAACCTTGGTACACATTTCTCTTTCTCTAACAATTCTTTTTCCCTCACTATTTTTCCACGCACTTTTGCATTACGGCGGCGTGTAATTTCCGTGATCCACGCCTGACCCCATAACATGCTGACGGGTCACGCGATGAGGCCCAGAGAGGCGTTCTCCTGCGATGATTGCTTGTACTGGTGCTATTCATTCCCCCTCATGACGAATGGCCGAGCGTGATAGATGGAGTGTTGCACCGGCTGTCTTTTCAAGGAGATGCAACGTGTGTGTGTGTGTGTGTGTGTGTGTGTGTGTGTGTGTGTGTGTGTGTGTGTGTGTGTGTGTGTGTGTGTGTGTGTGTGTGTGTGTGTGTGTGTGTGTGTGTGTGTGTGTGTGTGTGTGTGTGTGTGTGTGTGTGTGTTGTAATACTAGATGTTTCTGTTTTTTGCTTTCTCCGTGTCTCTGTTCCCATTTCTCGTTTTCTATTTGTCCGTCTGTCTGTCTGTCTTTCCGTTATTTCTGTCTTTCTACTAATCTGAGTGTTTGTCTGTCTTTCTATTTGTAAATCTGTGTGTGTGTATGTATTGCTCTCTCTCTCTCTCTCTCTCTCTCTCTCTCTCTCTCTCTCTCTCTCTCTATTGGGTGCCTCAATTCAAATAAAACAAACGTCTATATAAAGTGATTTTTCCCCAAACCATTTCGTCCAGATAAAAAAAATCATTGTTTTTTCTCACAATCTAATTTCTAGTGTCGTTTGTTTTCATAGAATTTTTTTTTTATTTAGTTTCGTTCACACAAACTTTTTTCTTGTCATTCTTTTTAGCGCAGCGTTATACATACAAAAGACCGAAGTGAAATTCCTAAGAGAGAGAGAGAGAGAGAGAGAGAGAGAGAGAGAGAGAGAGAGAGAGAGAATGTGGGGGGGAGGGTGGCGGGGACATGGCAAACATCATAATCCTCCTTAATGAATAGAAACACAAACAGACACACACACACACACACACACACACACACACACACACACACACACACACACACACACACACACACACACACAATATTACAAACCAAGAATGGAAAACAACAATAATGTCAACAAAAATAAGAGAAAGAAAAATACAAAAAAAAAAAAAAAAAAAAGAGGAAAGAGCTAAGAAGGAAAGCAAACTCAAAATCTCAGTTTGGCAGATACGGAGAATCAGAACAAAGAGAGAACACACACACACACACACACACACACACACACACACACACACACACACACATCATATCCAAACGCAAAGAAAACAGAAATCATTAACGAGAGAGAATGTACAATAAACCATAGACAAACACACACACAAAAAAAAACAAAAAAACATGTACAATCGTGTTTCAGAGAGAGAGAGAGAGAGAGAGAGAGAGAGAGAGAGAGAGAGAGAGAGAGAGAGAGAGAGAAATTTAGCACGTAAGGGATGGAGGTTGAGGAGAAGTGACGTGAGGTGACTTGAGGTGGGATGGAGAGTTAAATCACCACTCGAGATAGAGAAAAGGACGTTGGAGGAGAGAGAAAGAGAGAGAGAGAGAGAGAGGGAGGGAGAGAGTGAAGGGATAAACTCAACAGAGGAGGATAAATTCAATAAGGATGAGTATAATTTCAAACCGTGATGGCGTAATAGGCTTTGGCAGATGTTCATTTGATAATCATTGTACGGGGAAAGTAGAGTGGACGAGAGAGAGAGAGAGAGAGAGAGAGAGAGAGAGAGAGAGAGAGAGAGAGAGAGAGAGAGAGAGAGAGCAGGTAGTAACTTGGGCTTGAATAGGGAGGGAGAAAAGGGGAGTTAATGAGCAAAAATGAGAGAGAGAGAGAGAGAGAGAGAGAGAGAGAGAGAGAGAGAGAGAGAGAGAGAGAGAGAGAGAGAGAATAAATGCGTATTCACCCCACTGTCAATTTTTTCCATTCCTGTCTATCTCTGCTTGTCTGTCCCTGTCTATTTGTCTGTCTATCTGTCTATGTCTATCTGTCCCCTGTCTTTCCATCTCTCTTTTCCTCTTGGCTTCCTTCCCCTCCCCTTTATCATCTCTTCTAATTATTCACTAATCTCGTTTCTCTTATGTCGCCTTCTCTTACTTTTTCCTCACTGTTTTTATTCTATTTTTCCTTTTACTAACATGACCACTAGTTCTCTACCTCCTTCCTCCTTCTCTTCATTCTGCTCTTCCTCACTGCCTTTTTACTCCTCTTCCTCTTCTCTCTCCTCGCCTTTCTTCACCTCATTTCCCAGCAAGACCTACACCATTTCGTGAATTCTATTGTTTACATTGCAAACTGGTCGAAACAAAAATTGAACGAAACAAAAGAGAATAATTCGATACACGTTGAATCGACCTCGTGCTTTGTATTCGATTTCAAATGTTTTCATCAAGTATTGAAAACTTTATCGAAAGAAAGAGCGAGAGAGAGAGAGAGAGAGAGAGAGAGAGAGAGAGAGAGAGAGAGAGAGAGAGAGAGAGAGAGAGAGAGAGAGAGAGAGAGAGAGAGAGAGTATTAAGGGTGTATTACTGGAAAGGATTAAAAGATCACCTTCACAAATTAATTTGAAAATGTCCCGAGATACGACCAATAACACAAAGCACTCACAAACACACCAACAGCGTCAGCAACAATAACAATAACAACATCAATAACAACAACCACAATAACGATGATAATGTTGAAACTACTACTACTACTACTACTACTACTACTACTACTACTACTACTACTGCTACTACTACTAATAATAATGACTAATAAAACGACATAAACAACAAAAACAGCAAAAATAACATCAACATTAACAACAAACAACGACAACAACAACAATAACAGTAATGATAATGTTGATGATAACAATAATGATAATGATGATAAGCAGTAAAACAACGTAAGTATAAAAAAAACATGATCAACAACAACAGCAACAAGTATATCACCATCAACAACAAACAACGACAAACAAAACAAAACAAAACAGCAACATCAACAACAACAAAGAAGTGGATTGAATTAAGCCCTCAGTAACAAGCCAGTGAAGCGATCAAAACACACCCCAAAAAAACAAACACACCAATTAAACAGATAAATCATTACAAACAATCAACACAGCAAACCGAACACCGAGGCCAAAACAAACACAAAACAACGAAATATTTCCTAAGACTTTTTTGCAGGGGATGAGACAAGTGGGCGGTGACATCCCCATCAAAAAGTGTAGGGAGTGCGTTCGTTTGCTCCACCTGGCGTTGACTTGGTCCGGGACGTTGAGCTTTGGCCAGGAATTCGGATTTGATTCCCGTCCGGGCCAGATTTTGTTGTCGCTGTTGCCAGATCGGCGAGACTTCTCTGTTAACAACGATTCAGCTTGGAAATACCACACTTGAAACTTTGCAATCTGCTTCAATATCACACAAACTAAGACTGCGTGGCCGTTCGTGTGTTCATTTCCATTATATCTGCTCCAGTGTCTTTGTCCTTCTCTGTCTCTATGTCTCTCTCTCTATTCATCCTATTCTTCCTTTATGGCTCTGTCTCTATCTGTCTTCTTATTTCTCTCTCTCTCTCTTTCTCTCCTCTTTCTGTTTATCCCATTCTTCCTTTCCTTCCGTCTATATTTGTACTTTTATTTCTGTGTCTTCCGTCTTATGTGTCCTTTATCTGTGTCTCGTTTTGTCCTCTGTGTCCTCCTCTCTCTCTGTTTATCCTATTCTCTCTCTCTCTCTCTCTCTCTCTCTCTCTCTCTCTCTCTCTCTATTGATCCTATACTTCCTTCCTTCTGTCTCCATCTGTCCTCTTACTTCTATGCCTTTTTTTTGTCCGGATTCTGTCTGTGTTTATTTTGTTATCCATTTTTTAACTGTCCTTTTCTATCCTCTATCCTGTTGTCTACTTGTCCTCTCTGTATGCATTTATTTTATTTTATTACTCTTAACTTCTCCTTTTGTTTACTTCGCTCCCTCCTCCATTCCGTCTATTTTGTTCTGTACTGTGTTCCGCCTGCCTGTCTACCTGTCCCACTGTCCCTGGTCTGTATATACTACTGTTTATTCTCCCTGTCCATCTAACTACTTCACTCTCTCCTCTATTCTGTCAATTTTACTTTTATTCTACTGTTTTCATATACCTCCTGCCTGTCCACTTGTTCCGCTGTCCCTGTCTACACGCAGTACTGCTTATTCTGCCTTTCCATGTAATTACTTCGCTCCCTCCTCCATTTCGTATCAAGTTCTTGCTTTAAACGTCTCTGTCGAGTGATAATTAATCCTGACCCGATGGCTTGATGCCTTAATTAGCCGTTTACAGGTGGAGGCACGTTCTGATTGGGTAGTAGCGGCAGGTGAAGGTGTTTCCACGCTGATGGAGATGCTACCGACAGCCTTCCGGTAATGAGTTTAAGCGAGACTCCAGTTTAGTGAGACTTGCCTGGTTTATGAGACTCCTTTCCCTCCGTGTCTTCTGTTCGGCTCCTTTGCTTGGTTCAGTGTTCTTTTTCACTCTTTTTCAACTTTTTCTTGGTTTATTATTAAGCGAGACTCCAGTTTAGTGAGACTTGCCTGGTTTATGAGACTCCCTTCCTCCGTGTCTTCTGTTCGGCTCCTTTGCTTGCTTCAGTGTTCTTTTTCACTCTTTTTCAACTTTTTCTTGTTTTTTTTTTTTATCTTATTTAATTTAGTTTATTTCTTATTTTCTTTCATGAGTTTTTTTGTTAAGGTTTCGCTTGCCGCAGTTTTTTTTAAGTGGTTTCACATTATTATTTTTGAGGTTTGTGTTTATTTTCTTTTTTTTTGGGTTCATGAATGCTTTGTTTGTTTTGGTTTGCTTTCCTCAGTGTTTGTTTTCAGTGGTGTTACATTTTTTTTTTTTCATTTTGGTTGAAGTGTTTTTCCTTTCGTCTTGGTTCGAGGGACTCTTTTCATTTGTTCATTTCCACACTTTTTTTTCTTTTCTTTTTTTTTCTTTTTTTTTTGACTAATTTTTTTTTTCTTATTTTTTTCTTTTACTTTTTTTTATCTTTTCCTTTTTGTCTTTTACTTTTTTGTCTTTCTTGTCTTCTTTTTCTTTCTTTTACTTGATTGAAGGACTTTTTCGTTGTATTCTTTAATTTTTTTCTATTTTCCACTTTCTTTTTTTTATTTCAGATTTTCTTTCTTTGTTTATTCATTTGAGTTTATTTTAGCTCAGGGTTCTTGTTTTTTGCTCATTTATTCATTCTTTTGTTGTTGCTGTCTTTCTTATTTACGAACCTCACTTCTTTCCTTCTCTTTGGATTAATTTATTTTATTCCAAGAGTTTATTTTTTTTTCCACTTTCATTTTCAAACTTATTTTTTTTTCTTGAACGTTTTTTTTTCCGTGTTTCATTTTTTGTGACAGTTCTATTCTACTTTTTTTTTATTGTTTTGCAAGTGAATATCTATTTCATGTCTATTTAAATTGGAAGATATGGGCATTTTATTGGAAAAGAGGTCATTTTCTTACTTCGCTCTTTTCTCATTAATTTCTTATTCTTATTACTTTTCATTTCCTTGCTATAACTTTCTCACTTTCATTATTCATTCATACTTCTGTACATTGTTTGAAATTCCTCATGAAGATTTTAGTTATCTTTGATCCTTTACTTGGTTTTCCTCGGTTCTATTACATGCGTTTGTTTATGTTCAATGTAGCATATAGCATTCTTATGTAATTATAATCTTCATCATCTATTTCTATTCAATATTACAATGTCTCTGGTAACTTCTTTTTTTGGTTTCCATTTTGTATCTTGACATTCGTTTAAATATTTCACTGCTCTGGTCGTCTTTTGGGAACACTGAGAGGAGATTGGACTGATAAACTGTAGAGAGAGAGAGAGAGAGAGAGAGAGAGAGAGAGAGAGAGAGAGAGAGAGAGAGAGAGAGAGAGAGAGAGAGAGAGAGAGAGAGATATATATCGTAGTCTCTATGCCACAGAACTTGTCAACATGCTTTATTATAAAAAAAAGAAAAAAAGAGCCAGTCTGAAGAGTTGCACTGCATTGTGGGAAAAATTTGCAGTCATGAAAGGGTTAATGTTAGTTTATCGTCACTTTAATGGTTACTTTTATCATAAGATTTTATTTCTAAAGGTTATTTACACTTCTATCTTTTGCTTTATTAAATGTTATTGCAATTCATGAACTTTTTAAAACATTTTCCTCACACAGAGCTTCGGTTTATTTTGAGCAGGATTCTTTTCGCTGTTCATTTTTAATTAACACGACGAATGAAACGAGCGTTCGCGATGCGCTTGTTCTATTTTTTTTTCTTTCGCTTCCATTTGTCATCACGATGTTTATTTATTTAAGCGTGACTTCGTTAGCGGCAATTATTTATACTTCCCTTTATTGCTATGTGGAATAGGAGGTGTTTTTAGCGCCCAGCAATTCTAGTTTTTAATAGTTTTACCATTGTTGCTTTATCCGCGAGAATAAATGATTTTTCAAAAGTGTACAAAATAAAGTGTTTATCCAACGACACTTTTTACATTCTTTTCGTCTCTCTTTTATCTATCCCTTGTTCCTCTTTCATTTTCTCTTATATATTTTGCTGTTTCTCTATCCACTGCAATGAATATTACTAAAACTGCAAAAAAAAAATCTATGTTTATATATTATTTTTTTTATTAATATTTGTCTCACGTTTATTTATTCGTCCTTTTTTCCTTCATCCCACTTTCAGTTTCATCAGTGTTCCTCTATTCGCCACAACAAAGATTTCCTTATTTACACATAATCGTATGTTTCTCCAATATCTTCCCTTTTCTTTCATCGTCTTTGTCCTCCCTTTATCTCTCCCTTCTTTATTTTCATCTCCTTTTACATTCAGCATTATCTTCCATTACAAATCCGCTAATTCTTTCATTTTATATCAGTTCATTACAATAAACGTTCCCAAAGTTAAGAATAGAAAAGAAATAAGTAAAATCACAATGTTTATCCAATCTTCCCTGCTTATTTTCTTTCATCTCCTTTGCCTCCCCTTTATCTCTCCTTCTTCCCTTCCCTCATTTCCAGGTCCTCCTTTTTCTCTATCTCTCTCCTGACACTCCTCCCTCCAATCCTCTTCCTTCTTGCTCCGTGTCACATTTCTCTCCCCCACTGCCTCTCCTCCGCCGTTCCTCCTTACCTCCCTTCATCCCCCTCCTCTGCTCTTTACCTCTTCTCTTCGCTTCTATCGCGCCCTTCCCCGCCTCGCTTCCAGTATCCTCTTGTCCAATCATCTTATCAAACAGTGATGACGTAAGAGGGAAGGAGACGCCCACGACCAATCAGGTGTCTTCTCTTATCGGACAGAGGACAGGCATTCGTTGAGTCGGATTTCAGAGCGGATATATACGGATTCTGCGCCGGATGAGGGGACGAAAACAAAGAAAGACCGGAAATATTTGAGTAAGAGAAAACGAAGGGAAAATTATGTCTGATGATGAACGAAGCTTAACGAAAACTTTCATACGAAGGTGAAAAAAGTGAGAAAGATTGGAAAAAAAGTGGGAAATTAAGACCAAGAGTGATTCCCAAGCGCAGTGTCGAGTGAAAATTTGAACTGGAAAAAAGAGGAAGAACAAGAAAGATGAAAAATGTGAAGGGATGATTTTTTTGTGTGATACGCTTCACATCACGACCTAACCCAAAGACGAGAGAGAGAGAGAGAGAGAGAGAGAGAGAGAGAGAGAGAGAGAGAGAGAGAGAGAAAGATTAAGATAGAAAGGTCAAAAGTGGACATTAATATCTTTTACCAGAGAGAGAGAGAGAGAGAGAGAGAGAGAGAGAGAGAGAGAGAGAGAGAGAGAGAGAGAATCACAAGTCGACATAAAATAACTAACGAGATACTAACCTGGACGAAGAGAAGCCGGATTTGACCCAGCATACCTGACTCGTGGCCTTCACCATGCTGGGTCAAAGGTCATTCACGTGCCCCATCTTCCTGCTCGTCGTCTGCATCGGTAAGTAAGCAACCACGCAAGGAAATATAACCCAGTATTGATTTGAACCTTAATACTGTTACTCTCTCTCTCTCTCTCTCTCTCTCTCTCTTGTTCTCATTACGTTTGTGTCTCTTGGGGATATAAACCTGTTATTATTTTTCTTCAATGTTGCCTATTCATCTTTTCATTATGTTATGTCTCTTCCTGTTCTTTTGTTTCATTGTTGTCCTGTGTTCTCATTTTCTCATTCAATTATATGCTTCTCTCTCTCTCTCTCTCTCTCTCTCTCTCTCTCTCTCTCTCTCTCAATAATTTCTTTATATTGTTTTTCTCTATTTTAATATCAGAAGTCGATTCTATGTTCGCTTACTTTCCCTCCTCCTCTTTTTAAGCTTTACTCTTTCGCCCTTGCTGCGTAACCTCAGTTTTCTACCTAGACATCTGCTACCTCCACCCCTCTCCCTCTCTCTCTCTCTCTCTCTCTCTCTCTCTCTCTCTCTTCAGCACAATGTATGCCTCTGAAAATGACCATATAAATATTTTTTCCCTTGGTTGTGGAGCAAAGAGGAAAACAGGAGGGAAAAAAACGTTTACTTATATATACTTTTTTGTTTTAGGTAACAAATTCAGCCTCGTCCTTGTTCCTCCAGATATTCATTGCTCGTTTTTTGTTGCCCACTTCCTCTTCCTCCTTTAGTACCTCCTATGTCTGCCTGCCTTGTCTGTCTGTCTGTGTGTACGTGTGTGAGTTTTCAGAAATTTCTTACTGTTTTTATTTCTCTTTCCTTTAGTAGTCTCTCTCTCTCTCTCTCTCTCTCTCTCTCTCTCTCTCTCTCTCTCTCTCTCTCTCTCTCTCTCTCTCTCCAATATCTGCAGTAAGCAAACATTCACAACTAGCATTAGCAACCACCACCACATACCAAAATTCTTACTGCCCACTACCACCACCACCTCCACCACCATCACCACCACCACCACCGCATCACCATATCCCCCGCACCAACACTGGACTCACCACCACCACCACTACTGCCAGAGAGAGAGAGAGAGAGAGAGAGAGAGAGAGAGCTTTCACACACACACACACACACACAAAGAGGAATGTATAGTTAAAAAAGTTTTGCGTCTGTACTTTCTCTCACATGAAACTAACTCTATCTTTCTTCATCTGGAACTAACGCGTACACCACCACCAGCACCACCACCATCACCACCACCACCACCACCAGAGCCGCCGCCAAGCCACTACGGGTCAATTAGTTCGTAAAATAGTCCTTTTCCCGGAGCTTTTTATATCTCCTAATTGCTTGGCGGTGTTTACTCAAGGTAGGAAGAACCGAGCCTTACCTACAAACGGGCTCCTTGGAAACCTGAGTGGAGGAATTAAAGAGTGAAGAGACTGGGATAGAAAGAGAGAGGGAAAAAAAGGTGAGGGGAATGCCAAGAATCTAAGCGTGACGTAATTTTGTTGATCTTCTTTCTTTCACCGGCTGGGAAAAGTGAAAAAGTGTGAAGTGTACACAGGAACATCTGAAGACCATGAGCCGGTGAGGGAGGTTGCAGGAAGCCGGTAAAGTCTATAGGCCTATATGAGAGGAAGGCCCTGCATGCCTATATCCACCCCATCCTACCCACACACACACCCACACATACACACACACACACACACACACACACACACACACACACACACACACACACACACACACACACACACACAGGCATGGAAGAGATGGCAGCGGCAGAGTAGGAGGAATAGGAAGAGGGAGGAGGAGGAGGAGGAGGAGGAGGAGGAGGAGGAGGAGGAGGAGGAGGAGGACACAAAAACTAGAGAACAAGAAGTGGGAGGATGAAAAGTGAAATAAAAGTGGAAGAAAAAAAAAAGGCAACATCCACGCATCCATACACACACACAGACACACACACACACACACACACACACACACACACACACACACACACACCACACTCGGTTAGGCAAATGCTTGCATGTGTTTATATCCACACTGGAAATTGCTATGGCTCTCTCTCTCACTCTCTCTCTCTCTCTCTCTCTCTCTCTCTCTCTCTCTCTCTCTCTCTCTCTCTCTCTCTCTCTCTCATTTGCCAGCCCTAACAACCCATGACCAGCCAGAGGGATTCCAGCAGCCCCGCCGCATCACGTTGGTGCAAATATTAGTTGTTTTCCATCTGATCGTTCCTCCGTGTGCCATTACTAAGACATCAGGGAAACTTATTCACTTCATTCCGTCCTTTATTTGCTGCTGAAAGACTGATAGATAGATAGATAGAGAGTGAGACAGAGAAGAGACTGAAAGCGTATAGGAAGACTCAAAACGTAGGAGGAGGAAACGGAAAGTGAAGTGTGCCAAAAAGATTTTCTCCGTTTTATGCTTCCTTCTGTCCTGTGCTCTTCATAGTTTCCCTTGGTTTTATTTATTTAACGTAGGTCACGATGGTGGTGGTTAAGGGTGGTGTGTGTGTGTGTGTGTGTGTGTGTGTGTGTGTGTGTGTGTGTGTGTGTGTTTTTCATTTTTTTCTTCCACTTTTATTTCACTTTTCATCCTCCCACTTCTTGTTCTCTAGTTTGTGTGTCCTCCTTCTCCTCCTCCTCCTCCTCCTCCTCCTCCTCCTCCTCCTCTCCTCTTCCTCCTATTCTTCCTACTCTGCCGCTACCATCTCTTCCATCTCCTCCTCCTCCTCCTACTACTACTACTAAAACACCTCTTTTTGCTCTTCCTTTATTTTCTATTCTTTTTCTTTCTTTGTTCGTTCATTCTCTCTCTCTCTCTCTCTCTCTCTCTCTCTCTCTCTCTCTCTCTCTCTCTCTCTCTCTCTCTGCACTTACACGTCAAATATGCCCCCAACCAACACTTTTACACTCGGTTCAACAAGGAGTTAACAACATGAACGAATACAAGGGAAGCGAGCAAACATCTTGAACAAACATATCATAGAAGCAAACACAGCAGAAAGGTATGGTCTCGCTTCCCAATACCAGCCATGAAGGTGGATTTTACCTAGAAATAAAGCACCACCACCATAGCCACCACCACCACTACCACCTTGATATTATTCACTACACAGACGTCTATATCTCTGCCACTATCAATGCATTCACGAAAATGTCATCTAACCTCTTCAGTATCAGGACGCGTTTCCATATTCATTCTGCTTACTATTTAGTGATTTTATACAGCTTCAGCCACTCATGTGTGGGATTAAAATAGTGAAAACTGTGGCCATTAGTCTTCTGACCTCCATAGACTCTTACTAATGTCCAAAAAATGGTCTAATTACATCCAAACCTCACGGCAAAAATGTGTCCCAGTTCTGAGGGGGTTAAAACTCCAAACAACTTGAAGTATAGCTTGTTGAATTGTCTTTTAAAACCACAATAACTTCCACTTGGTCTTGATGAAATGCAAAAGTTTGATAATACGAACCCTCGTGTAACCTGTATCATTGTTATTAAGGTAATAGGCATGTATTATCACCACGAGAACCATTACTGATACTGACGCTACTTATATCATTACTTGGGCCCTTAGCAAGATTAGTATTGCTCCATTTGCCACGGAAACTATCCCTATTATCGATAACAATATTTACATTATCAAGAAAGAAACTGATATTCCTAACCACGGCTACAAATACCCATAGAATTATTACCGCCAACATTCCCTTATCTACCACTACAAGACTAGAACAATACAACTGCCACGTTAAAAACAACAACAGCAACAATAACAGAGGAACGATAGCAACAACAATAACAATAACAACAAGAACAGCAGTAACAATAAAAAAGCATTCGTGTAGCGAGAAGCGGACTTTAATCTGCTGGACTTTGTGGAACTTCAAGGAAACACACACACACACACACACACAGACACACACGAGATTGAGGGACAGAGAGTACCCTTGCAAACTTAATACAATTTTCCTTTTAGTTTGCGTACGTGTGTTCGTTCCCACGTCACACAGTACGAATGTATGTATGTATATGCATGGATGTATATATATATATATATCTGTCTTAGAGGCGCAGGGGAAGCGGTTGTAACCACGCTATGGATGAGGCAACTTGATGTCCAATATAAACAAACATGTGACCAAGTTATAATTGCGTAACGTTTCTCTCTCTCTCTCTCTCTCTCTCTCTCTCTCTCTCTCTCTCTCTCTCTCTCTCTCTCTCTCTCTCTCTCTCTCTCTCTCTCTCTCTCTCTCTCAGTGTGTGGGTGGGTGTGGGCGCATGAACGATAATATGACGGGATTAAAATTCACGACAGGATAAATAAGAGAGAAGGAGAGAGAGAACTGTCAGACACTCACACGCAATCTCAACTTGAACCAAAACTTATGGCTAGTTTCATTAAAAATAATAACTCTCTCTCTCTCTCTCTCTCTCTCTCTCTCTCTCTCTCTCTCTCTCTCTCTCTCCCAACTTTATCCATTTCTCCCATTGTCTGTTTCTTTTTCTTCATTAACTTCCTCCTTTCTTCCTTCCATTTATTCCTCCTCCTCCTCCTCCTCCTCCTCCATTTCTTTCCTCTTGCCTTTTTCTTCTGTCATCCCTTTCCCTCCCCCATCTCCCTCCTCTCTTTCTCTCTCTCTCTCTCTCTCTCTCTCTCTCTCTCTCTCTCTCTCTCTCTCTTCCCTGCATGTAATATCTATATTCTTATTAATTTACAACTTTCACAACGTTTGCATAGATTACAGTCCGAGTCTACATCACTGTTATTTGTGGCTGTCACTCTTACTTAACTCTCACAGTCACGTATTTTCCCAGTAGCACAGCAGACATGGAAATTCACGTCACCTCTACATAACACACGAGTTCGTACTGCATCGAACACTACACTCATTTCCTCTCATTTTTCTTAGTGTAACCTAACCTAAATACAGTCACGTCTCTTCCCAGTAACAAAGGAAAGGCGGATATTGAAGTTACTTTTTACATGAGACACTAATCTGTAGTGAATGGTAACACTGTTCTCATTTTCTGCCAATTTTTCCAAACCTTACCTTACCTTACTATACCAAAGCTAACTGAAGTCAAGTCTCTATTGTTGTAGGCAAGTATACACATAATATGAAATTCAAACTACTTTTACATAACACACATAATTTCGTTCTGCATGTAACACTGCTCTCATTTCCTCCATTCTTTTCTTAACCTCACCCAACCTAACCGTGGAAATTCAACATAATACTATGATATTTAAACTAATTTTACATAACACATAATTTCGGTCTGCATGTAAGACTACTCTAATTTCCTCCACTCTTTTTCTAACCTCACTCAACCTGACCGTGGAAATTGAATCTACCTCTTTATGATACACCACTAAGCACATGAACACCTAACCTGAATCAACATAACCTCCACTTTTTTCCTGCTTCCAGACAAACCATCACTCGTGGACACCAAAGTGCGCATTGACCCAAGGCGAAATGACCTCAAGGTTCCGATCCCCGTGCCCATGGCCTCCCCCACGCCTGACCCCGGGCCGCACATCGTGGAGGACTCGCCGAAATATGTGGTGGCAGCGGTGGGATCACCTGCCTATGTTCCCTGCAAGACTCGGAGCATTGGGTCAAAATCGGTGAGCGTATGAATTTGATGTGTTTTGCTTCATATTTATTATTATCATTATTATTATTATTATTATTATTTTTTATTATTATTATTTTTACTATTGCTTTAACTACTATTATGAGACACTACTAATTACCGAGTAAGAAAATAGTAAATTACAAACTGTTAAAGAGAGAGAGAGAGAGAGAGAGAGAGAGAGAGAGAGAGAGAGAGAGAGAGAGAGAGAGAGAGAGAGAGAGAGAGAGAGAGAGAGAGAGAGAGAGAGAGAGAGAGAGAGAGAGAGAGAGAGAGAGAGAGAGAGAGAGAGACACACACACACACACACACACACACACACACACACACACACACACTCCTTAGCCTTGATAGGTAGTGGAAGTCGTAAGTCACCTGCTACGTAATTAGGGGACCATGGATCACACCTGGTCTAAGAGCCTATTAATTCCGGGCGTGAGGGGCCAGGTGATCAGCGTGTTTGCGCCTACACACACGCACACGCACACACACACACACACACACACACACACACACACACACACACACACACATCCTGAATTGAACTCGTCTCCATTTTAGTTATTTATTTTCTTTCTTTTATTTCTTAACTTCTGGTAGTGAGACAAGAGTGTGTTTATTTTATTTCTTTTATTTTCTAATGTTCAAGTTTGGCTCCCGTCACATATGAGCGAGAGAGAGAGAGAGAGAGAGAGAGAGAGAGAGAGAGAGAGAGAGAGAGAGAGAGAGAGAGAGAGAGAGGCAACATTACGACTTTCATTAATTGACTTCACAAAAATAACAACTTCCTCTGTGTGTGTGTGTGTGTGTGTGTGTGTGTGTGTGTGTGTGTGTGTGTGTGTGTGTGTACGTGCGTGTACGTGTACGTGCGTGTACGTGTACGTGTACGTGCGTGTAACCGCATCAAAGATTTAGCACAATTCAATTTGCAAAACATTATTAACTTTACTTTGTCTTGCCATCACTGTCTCTCTCTCTCTCTCTCTCTCTCTCTCTCTCTCTCTCTCTCTCTCTCTCTCTCTCTCTCTCTCTCTCTCTCTCTCACTCCCGTCTCCCCCACAAACTTTTTTTTTTCATCCCTTTTTTCCTTTACTTTTTTTTTTTCCCGCAGTACTGTTGAACAAAGGTAACTTAATCGCTCTTGGCGTGAGAATAATAACTTCTTTTTTACATCATCGCTCCTTTTCTTTCCTCAGGCTACAGATGATTAAAGGCCAGAGATCTTTTCCTGGGCGCGTTTTGCTGTACGAGCGAATCTCATCATTTTGTACTTTTCCGCTAATTTCTTACTGACGAGGACCGAAAAAAAGAGGAAAGTGGAAGAAAACTCAAGCATATTTTCTTCATTTTTTTCTTTTCTCTCGCTGGTAATTACTCGGGACAAGATAACATACAAACGAGGTGCATTTCTTCTGGTAGGTTTGCGAGTCGTAATGAGAGAGAGAGAGAGAGAGAGAGAGAGAGAGAGAGAGAGAGAGAGAGAGAGAGAGAGAGAGAGAGAGAGAGAGAGAGAGAGAGAGTGTGTGTGTGTGTGTGTGTGTGTGTGTGTGTGTGTGTGTGTGTGTGTGTGCGTGTGCGTGTGTGTGCATGCGTGTGTAGCATTTCATCTCCGTCACGTGTCTCGCTAAATAAACAAAGACACGTCAGCAAGATTACATCACACTCACATTACTACTGAGATAAATTTCTTACTAAGCCATTTTCTGAGTAACCGAGAGTCGTACATTCCAATTCCCGCCATACGTTTAATTATATCAATACTTAGAACTATTTTTACCATAACTTTTGGGTATTGTTCAACGTTTTCTTTGTGCATTAGAAAGGGTCTATGGCGGTCAGACGATTAACAGCCAGAGTCCTTACTATTTTAATCCCCAAAAATTTCTGAAGCTATATAAAATCGCCAAATAGTACCGGCAGGGTACTGAAGGTGTTAATTATTCGTATATCGCGACACAGAACAGGTGAAATTCAGGCACGTGTTCTCATTAGTTACTGAAGTGAAGGCGATCATATCATATCTTGCGTTGGGCGGTAGCGAGGTTGTGAGTGGCAGGATGCGTTGAAATCAAGGAAGAATGCTTAAAATTAAGGTACACTGTGTTTGGATGCGAGGGTTGAGATGCTGCCATTACAGACAACTGGTGTTTTGCTGTCAAAGGTTTTCGTCTCATATTCGCCTTGTTATTTCGCTTGTCTTGTTTCTGGTCTGATTATGTTCCTCTTCCTATCACTCGCTTCGTTGGTCTGTCTTTTCGTCTTTCCTTTCGTTGATAAATCAGTTAGTATTTCCAATGCCACTCTGCTCAATTTCTTTTTCTTTCCTCTAAAAATATATTCTCTTAGGAATACATCACGTGCTCACCGAATATTTCCCTTCCTTAGCTGACATTTCAGAAACCATTACCACTCATAATTTTCACCACTCAGCTTTATCATTATTATCACGGCCACCATCATCATCATTTTCACTGCCAACACCAACACTATCACCATTTCCACAGCCACCATCACCATTACCACAGCTATTATTGCCATCGCCATTACCAGAACCACCATCGCCATCGCCATCACCATCATCACAAACACCGTCACCATCATGTCTTCAGCACCAAGCCGCGTTGACAATAAGATATCACGTGACTTATGGAACTTTCACGCTTTCTTTGCGTGTGAGAAAAAAGATATATACATAAACTCAGGTGATAAACTTTCTTTTCCTTCCTTTGTTTTTATCTTTGTTCTTTTAGTTATGTGTCAGTTACATGATTTATGTTTAGAATTTTTGCTCCCTTTACGTGTTGAAAAAAAATGACTTTAGTACGACAAACTTTTCTCTTTTTTATTCTTTATTTCATGTCCTTGCCTTGAGAGTTATCATAACAACATCATTTCTTTAATCTTCGCTTTTCTTTAGAAGTCAACAGCATGTTAGGTTTTTTTTTTTATCAATTTTCTCTTTGACAGTTATTGATAAGGTCCGTTTTTTTTAGTTTTCCGTAGAAAGTCACGAGGATAAGATGTCTTTTTATTAATCTCTCTGAAAAACACAGAGGTATGATTATTTGCTTTCATTTGAAGTTTTTTTTCCGTAAAGGATGTGGAATAATCTACTTTTAAATAATTGTCGCTTAAAAGTCATCAAAATAATAAAATTTCTTTTTGGTTCCTTTGAAAATTTACAATTCTTTGTTTCTTCTTTCCATCTATGTTCCCCATTTGAGACTCGCCGGGATAAGACTGTGTATGTTATTCCTTCGTTTTCCTTTACTGAATATCAAAATAATGAATTTTAGTTGTTTTGGAATCATGTTCTTATCTATTAATTTACTTACTTGTATATTTATTTTTCATCAATGTTCTCCCACAAACTTCACGTTTGTTCCTTCTTTTAAAGTCACACAGATTAAACTTTAAGTTCTCTCCTTGAAAATCGCCACGAGTTCCTTTCATTTCACAAGGTTTCTTTATTTAACCTTTTCTATTTCCCGTCACATTTAAAAGTCACCAAGATAAGTGACGAATATTTTTTCAACAGTTTGCGCTTTGAGATTCACCAGAGTTCGGTTTAATGAAAGGAAGCTTTTCAATGTAACCAAGGCAAGATTCTATCTTCCATTATATATCAAAGTCACAAAGATAAAGTATCAGCGCTCTCCACCATTCTTTGCTTTTGAAGTCACTAGAAGTTTTTTTTACCGACAAAAATTTCTTAATTTAACCGAAACATTTTCTATAATCTTATCTAACGAAATCTCGTAATTCAACTAAAACTGTATTTCATAACACCTCTAAAATATTAGGAGTTCAAGATTCAATATTGTTTTCACCAGCTTTCGGTGAGTAAGTCAGCGAGAGTGGAGTCAGTGGTGTGCAGGAGGGCGGCGTGCTGGTGACACACGGCGGGCGCCACTCACCGCCCCGAGGAAAGCAGAGCGCGAGGTGGCGTGTGATCCTGATTTTTACACTGCATTACATTACCACAGAATTATGCAAATACCGGGCGAGCAGGAATATGCTTTACACGCCGCCAAATTAATTCCTTCTCTCTCTCTCTCTCTCTCTCTCTCTCTCTCTCTCTCTCTCTCTCTCTCATGTTTTATTAGATATTGATTCCTGTTTTATTTACTTTGTCTCGGTCATAATTCACACCTGAGTTACGACACACACACACACACACACACACACACACACACACACACACGCACGCTGCACGCCACGCACATGAACAGGGTGAGCGAGTGCGGTACAATAACTTTTCCGATACTGACCAGCTGTTGCGGATAAGATAGCACTCATTTTACGATCGGCCGTCCACCTTCCATTCCGGTGTAATGCTGTCGCGGGGAACGGTGTCTGTCTGGCACTAAGCGACGGGAAACACGGATGGGAAAAAAGAAAGAATGGATTTTCCTTTACCTTCATGACGTCTCGAGGTGGCAGCCGGGCGTCGCCATGCCCCCTCGCCTGCCAGACCCACGATGCTTGGCTGTTTTGACCTGGAAAAAAAGGAGAATTCATTCATTTTTTCTTTTAAGGTGAAAGAAAAAAATGTTCTGGGATTTTTCTTAATTTGTGAAAAGGAAAGAATGTTTTTTGTCTTGAAAAAAAGTATTCATTGATTTTTTTTATTAATTAATTTAGATTTTATTTTTCTGAGAAAATAAGACAATATTCAGCGTGGTTTTTCTGGACCTGTGAGAAGAAAAGACATGGATTATTCTGATGATAATGGAAGAAAAAATCAGCACGTATTTCCTCAGTTTATTTTGATATTAGAATAACGAAGGTTGTTCATGAGATGGCGAGTAGTTCTTATTTCAATGTAGTTTATTTGATCTGCAAGAAGATTTATGAAGTGCAATTCGGGTTTTGAAGATACAATGATGAATCTTGAAATAACAGCGGGCTTTTCATCTTTATATACAGAAACAGCAAGAAATATTTTTCTTTTCTAAAAAAAAAATGAAATATTCAACTTTAAATTTATAGAAAATAGTCAAGAAAAAAAAAAACTTCCGATAAAAAGTTACTTCACCTCAGAGCGATTGAGAAGATAGATTGACACGCGACAAAAGATGGTGTGGAAATTTTCTATTGTTCTTGATTGCTGTCTCTTCTCACTCCTAATGCTTGACAGGAATCCAGAATGACACATTGATTTGTCTGGGAGAAGGTGTCGTCTTGTCTGGCCATTCTGTGTTGCTCCGCTGTCCGTGACTTGACGTGGCGTGTATCGTTACTGTGTGCGCTTCATTCCTTCATCAATCAGGGCCCAGCAACCCTTTAAGTCAGATACGCGACAGGTCAACGCTACAAGTACAGTTCCCACGAATCGCGATAACAGTGCTGGCGTGTTTGAAGGAATGACTCTCAGAAGGTGATTTTATTTCCTCCTGCCTGCCTTTAATTGCAATCAGTGATAAATGCAGGTGATGTTTAATTTCTACACTATAATTGGAAACTGGCCAGAGAATAGCAAAGCGTGAACGTGTCTCGCCAATTTTCAACTATCACGATGACTATATATACTCTTAAAAATATCATGTAACTTTCGACAAGAAGAAAATATTTAACAGTGAATTTTCTGGAATAAGCTGTAAAGTAAAAATGAAACCCATGAAAGTGACTTGACTTTAATGTATTATCGAAGAGAGAGAGAGAGAGAGAGAGAGAGAGAGAGAGAGAGAGAGAGAGAGAGAGAGAGAGAGAGAGAGAGAGAAGAGGAGATGAAGAACCAGCATTATATTTCTCTGACGCTTCGATTATCGCTCTTCACTCTCCTTGAAGAGATCACCAATCGAACTAAGACCATTAGAGAAATGAAGTGGCTCCTCCCTCATCCCTTGTTCTCTCACTACTAACTTCCATCGGAGCTTTAGCTGGTACAATATTGGCCTCCATTAAATATTCATGCACGAGAAACGCAGATATTTGTCACCGATAAAAAAAAAAAAAAAAAACACGTTAATTGATGAGATGCCTAATTACAGCTTTCATAAAATCCCTCCACAATTCTGAGAGCAATGACAGTAATATGAAAGTAATGATATTTGCAAGTATTTTTCCCGAGTATTACAATTAAAGGTTTGAGTTAAAGGGCGGACGTCAGAGCACAAGGAGTGAGACAGAGGGATGAAAAATGGACAATACATCTTTAGTTTTTATTCCTCGACGACAGAATGGCCATCAATACCATCTGAAATATCACCCATCGCGTTCCTGTGACGGGAGAGTGACAATGGGACGGGAATATTATAAAAAACAACTTTTCCACGAAGCTACGAAAGAATATGTAGCTCAGACTCAAACCCTTAACTTTCTTTAAAATATTCTCTCATTTGAAATATTAAATACACCTTTGATTTCTACAGACGAGGAGTGACAGCCCCTACCGCTTATTTCTCAACACCACACACACACACACACACACACACACACACACACACACACACACACACACACACACACACACACACACACACACACACACACACAAACCCACACATATATAAACGTCAACAGTATGTCCGGGGTAATTCTCTATCGCATTTCACAGGAAACAAAAGTGAATCCAGCGCGCCACCTGCATTAGGGAAGATACAAAACAAACACGGCGATATTTTGTCATTCATTCATTCATCCAGTCAGTCAGTGAGACAGTGAGTGTGGCGGCGGCGACATGGGAAAGGAATAATTTGATCTATTATGGAAGAGTATATATTCTTAAACCACAGACGCGTATCAATACAAAACAAAACTAATTATACACTTTGTTGGAGTGAGAAATACAATTAATTAATACAAGAAGAATGAAAACACACATTTTTGCGGGTCATCTGAACCTGTAGGAGGAATACAAAAATTATACACAAATAACGTCAATGGATGAGATACAGCAACACACAGACACACAACACACACACACACACACACACACACACACACACACACACACACCGGCCCGGTAGCTCAGTGGTTAGAGCGCTGGCTTCACAAACCAGAGGACTGGGGTTCGATTCCCCGGCCGGGTGGAGATATTTGGGTGTGTATCCTTTCACGTGTAGCCCCTGTTCACCTAGCAGTGAGTAGGTAAGGGATGTAAATGTGACCTTGTTGTCCCGGTGTGTGGTGTGTGCCTGGTCTCAGACCTATCCGAAGATCGGAAATAATGAGCTCTGAGCTCGTTCCGTAGGGTAACGTCTGGCTGTCTCGTCAGAGACCGCAGCAGATCAAACAGTGAACACACACACACATATCTAGCAGGTCATCTGAGGCTGCAGGAGGATGAGGAACGAACTCTATTATGCAAGAGTATATATGCTCAAACCACAGACGCGTATCAATACAGAACAAAACTAATGACACACTGTATTGGAAGAAACAATTAATTAAAATAAAAAAAATGAAAACGCACATCCTTACCGGTCGTCCGGGGCTGCAGGAGAAAAACAAAACTAATTGTACACAAGTAACATCAGTGCAATAGATATAAGTAACTAGAAAAAAAGTCAAACACACACACACACACACACACATACACACACACACACACACACACACACACACACACACACACACACACACACACATCTTGCAGGTCATCTAAGGCTGCAGGAGTAAGAGAAGCGAACATGTGGCTGGAAACGAGTCACTACATCAGCAATCATACACGTAATTACTAGAGGGTTGATAATTGGCGGGGTAATCAGAGGACTGTGAGTAACGCGGACTGTATAGCGTTTCAAATTTCAGCCTGTCGGAGCGCGCCAAATTCCCCCCTCGCACCCCTTGCCGTTTTATGGGGTTGGCGGCGCAGCAAACTACAAACCACAGCAGCGGGAAAAACATTTGGTGTGCAGAGCTAATGTGCTGCCGGCCTCAAACACGACAGCATTAACTTGCATGTATTTTTCCCCCATTTACAGTTGCAAAGTAGGGATTTACGTCCTGTATAATGGCAGCTGGATTGATATTTGGCATGCGATAATACAGTTTTTTTTTCAGCGAGTCGAAATTTAGTCTATGTTATTACTAAAAAGGGTTGGAAAGAGAGAGAGAGAGAGAGAGAGAGAGAGAGAGAGAGAGAGAGAGAGAGAGATGTATGTTTCATGAAAATAAATGTTTTCGTAATCAATTTTAGCTTAAAAGGAACACTAATGGTGGTATTACTGTTATGATGATGGTGATTATTATTATTATTATTATTATTATTATTATTATTATTATTATTATTAATAGTTGTAGTAGTAGTAGTAGTAGTAGTATCATTTACATTATTATCATTTTCATTATCATTATTATTATTAGCATTATTACTATGATAATCGGTCGTAGTAATAGTAGCAGTATCATTATTAATATCATTGATAGTAATAGTAGTAGTAGTAACTATGACAACAGGAGGAACAGTAACAACAACAGCTACTAGTACTACAACAACTACTACTACCACTACTACTATTATAACTAATATAATATTATAACCACCACTACTACTACTACTACTGCTACTATTACTTCTACTACTACTACTACTAAATCAACAACAAATTTCCCACACAGAACAATTCCAGCACGTCCCGCCTCTTATCCATGAAAATAAAAATAAGGAAAAAAAAATTGTAGACTTTTGCTTCAGTAACACAAAACTAACAATTTGAAGCTAATTACCGCGCCATTAGTAGTTGAGTAGCGTGTTTACCTGGTTACCTGAGCAGCGAGACCCTTCCCTACCTCCGTGGTACAGTGGAACCATGCGTGCTTTGGGGTCCGAGGGGTCGCCAAGCGCACGAGTTCGAATCCTGTCCACGGTCCGAGTGTGGGTTGGGCTTCCTCACTCGGGGCAAAGGTTTCCTAGCGGGTGGGCTTTCAGATAGGAGGTACCACAAAAAGTATTGCCTTTAGCCCAGAAATTACCGTGAAAAGCCCACATGGTATTAAAAAAAATGATTACCTGTGCCTATCAGTAAACCAAGTGAATTATTTGCTTCCTGTGTGAACGAAACATTACCAGCGTGGCCGAGAACTATTCAATACTACTCATTCACTCATCGGTGGTTTCTCGTAGTGTTTCGCGTCGTTTTATGATTTTATAAGGGAATGTTAATTTTTGCTTTCGCTCCATCAATTCTTTTCCCTTTTTTCTTTCGTATCCGGATTATGATTATTTAGTATAAAACCATTTACTCCTCAACAGTCGCATTGTCTCGTTTTATTTTGCAATTCTATCAGAGAATGTTCATCTTTTTCTCTCAATTAATTAGTCTTCTATTTTTCCTAAGCACAGTAATTATGTGACAAGTTTTGATATAATTTCCTTCTTCAGTCCCTTTTATCATTTTGCGATTAAGTTTGCCCACATGAATAACGTTGCTTTAAGAAGTTGTCTGTTTAATGGGTAATGATTATGTACGGTTTTTTCTGTATCGTCGTGAAGGGTGAGAGGACAAACAAAGCGACAAAGAACAGTGTAGCGCATCAGTCGCACTTAATGAAGCTATGGCGGGTAATGCAAAGTGGAGGTAATGGAATCAAGTCACCTCAACAACTTCCTGGAATTGAATGATGCAGAAAAATACCGCGATAACTTTCCGAGACATTCACGTGACTCTCTTAAAATTGAACGAGGAAAGGAAGATACAAGTGTGTGAACAGCCTCACTAACTCCCTAACTGAGGAAGAAAGAAGGAAAGATGCGTAATAAAAACACCAGAAAATATGGGATCTGTATTAGGCACTGGAAAAAAATGAAGAAAATAGAAAACTCCATTCTGCAACGAGAAAAGGAAGATACAAGTATGTGAATCACCTCGCCCCAGTAACTCCCCAAATTGAGGGAAAAAAAAGAAGCAGAGATGCGTAATAAAAAACACTAGAAAAATTGTCATCTGTATAAGGCACTAAAAAAAAAATGATAGAAAAGGAAGATACAAATGTGTGAACCGCCTCACTAACTCCCTACCTGAGGAAAAAAGAAGCAAAGATGAGTAATAAAAAACACCAGAAAAAATGTCATCTGTATAAGGGACTGAAAAAAAAAAAAAAATAGAAAACTCCATTCTGCAACTTTTAAAAGACAACAATTGAAAAGAATCGCTCTCAAACAAGCAGTACGCCATGAAACGACCATAAAAACTTCACAGGACAAAGCCACACCTGCTCTCCACACCTGCACACTTCCACACCTTGGCTATCTTGCATCTCAATGACCTACCTCGGCGCCTGGGTCATACTGGGTTACGGTGGGAGGGGGAAGGGATAGGGAGGATCATCAAGACATCAGC
>NC_059290.1:1939224-1946724 GCF_017591435.1 Portunus trituberculatus
TTATTTTGCATGTACTGACATATATCTTTTCCTTTTTTAGATAACAGTTCTTCCTTGATTTACATGCCAACAAATTGCTTCATCAAACTGTTGTCGTTTTTGCAGTGACCTGAATATTTTTGAAAGTGCTGTTCCTTCTACGCTGTTTAAAACTTTCCTTTCTGAGAAATTACTGTTTTTTCCTCAGTAATAGCTTACACTTTTTTTTTCTAACCTGTTGCTCCTGCAGAAGAGAACTTTTTAATTTTTCCTTTTTCACAACCCATCTTTCATGTACTCACGCTTTTTTTTTTTTTCAGTATGATCGTAGCTGTTCCCACAATGATGCAGAAGAATTGGTCCCTTGTCTGTACTCATGTGGATAGACTTCTTGATCTGTGCTACTTTGCCTCAGCTGTTTACCTACACATTCATTTATTTCTCTGTTCGTCAAACTGATGTCCCTGATGTGGCGAAATGCAAAATACTTTATTCCATTTCGATATGAAGCGTTTCAACGTTAATATTTATGTATTTGCTTATGCATCTATTTTTAGGGGAGCAGTGTGATGAATGAATAATGTTTTAAAATATCTCGTGAAAACGTTTCTTTGTTATTTATTCATTAATTTGTTTTATTTCCAATAGGGGAGAGTCATGCTAATAATATCTAATGGAAAGGCTACTGTAGTGATAATGGGATAGTTATTACTGCATTAATTCAATGAAAGGGGAGTGTTGGTGATACTCGAGGTAAGGGTTATGGTGCAGAGAATGGGACGGCTATGGTGGTGGCTGGTGAAGACTTAATGGTGTTTTGGTTGTAGCTAAGTTTTAGAGAGTTATGGCAATGGATGGCAGCTAAATGAGAAACTAATGGTGGTACTAATAAGACAGGTATGGCGGTGGGTGATGAAGGCAAGTCTATCGTGGTTTTATGAGAAAATTATGTTAACAGATAATAATGATAGTAATAATGACTTGACGGGGAAAAAATAATAGAAATATGACTGCTCTAATGACAAATTTCTGGTGCTAATGACAGGTGACAACAAGAGTGTGACGTGTTATACAGACCTAATACCGACGCGGAAACGTAACATGCACAGACACGTTACAGTGCATTCATTTCCTAGCTGACCTCCACCCTGATTATTACACAACCAGGAATTTGTCAGTGCGGGAATATTAATGCCCACAGCACGGGTGGTAGACGAGAGGATGCAAGGCTGCTGTGCTGTTAGTTAAGGTTAGGTTAGGTTAGGTTGGGTCAGATTAAGTTAGGTTAGAGAGAGAAAGGAAGACTGCTGTGTTGTTAGTTAATGTTAGGTTAGGTTAGGTTTGGTAAGGTTTGTCAGGTTAGGTTAGTTTGGATCAGATTAAGTTAGGTTAGAGAGGAAGGAAGACTTTACAGGAGAAATTAAAGGATGTTTTAATATGACAAAATTAAAGTAAACACATCCATGTATTCTAACTACTACTACTACTACTACTACTACTACTACTACTACTACTACTACTACTGCTACTACTACTACTACTACTACTACTACTACTACTACTACTCCTACTACTACTGCCACTACTACTACTACTATTACTATTACCACCACCACCAAAACCACCACCACAACCACCATCACCACTACATTTATCATAAGCAAGCAACGTAAAGGAGAAAAAGCAAGTGTCTTCACCACGGCCCAGTCTTGCCCTCCTGCAGTGTGAGGGAAGCAGGATAAAGCGTGTCATCTTCCCCACCTTAAAAAACACTTCACGACACCAACAAGACACTCGCTGACGACCTCACCATTCTTCCCATCCTTCCCTCCACACCCTTTCAAAAACTCTCTTTCCTCTTCAGCTTTCCCCACATTCTCCTCCCTCCTCACCCTTCCCAATACTCTCCACTTCTATCCAATATTCCCTTCGCTCACCTACCCACAACCTTTTTCTTACCTATTTTTCCCACACTTCCTTCCCTTCTCCCTTTCAAATACTTCTCTCTCATCCTTCTCAAGCTCCCTTCTTTCCTTATTTTCCTCTACATTCCTTTCCTCATTTTTCTTCTCATATTTTTCCCTTCCTTGTCTTTCGCACACTGCCTTCCTTCTTCCTTCCAAGCCTTACCATCTTTTCTTTCCCTCATCCTTCTCACACTCTCTTCCTTTCTTACCTTCCTCCATATTCCCTTCCTCATCTTTCTTCACCTATTTTTCCCTTCCTTATCTTTCCCACACTCTCTTCTTCTTCTCTTTCCACACTCTCTAACCTTCCTAATACTCTTCTCTGATTTTTTCTCAAGCTCCCTTCCTTCCTTACCCTCCTTCACATTCCCTTCTTCATCTTTATTCACATTTTCCTTCCTTATCTTTCCCACACTGCCTTCCCTTCTCTCTTTCCTCCCCAGGCTTCCTAATATTCTTCTCTCATCCTTCTCACACTCTCTTCCGTCCTTACCCTCCTCCACATTCTCCTTCTCATCCTTCATATATTTTTCTCTCCTTTTCTTTCCCACATCCCCTTCCATACTCTCTTCCCTCCCCGGCCATACCATAATTTTTCTTTCCTCATCCTTCTCTCACTCCCTTTCCTCTTACCCTCTTCCATACTCCCTTCCTTCCTTCTTCCCCATTTTCTACACATTCCTCCCTCCTCAGCCTCCCCATACTCCCATCCCTCCCTTCACTCTCCTCCTCGCTCCGGGCTTCCTTCCTCTTTTTCTCCTAATAATACATGAACTTTCAAGTATATAAAAAAGGACTTTCTACTAACTTTACGGTACTTAATCACCGGCTTTTTTTTTTTCAGTCTTTTTACCTTCAAATAGAGTCATTCAAGGAACCTCGAAAATAAAACTTTAAAAAATGGTAAAAATAAGAAACACACTTACCTGATAATTTGTAACGTCAATAACTATCATTTACGTTTTTTATTACCGTGGCTCACTAATTCAAAATGATTCGTTTCCTTGTACGTTAAATAAGAACGTAACATAAGAGAGAAGGTGGAAAAAAAAACATTAAGGTTACACGTGGCAGTCTGCGTCAAACTTATCCAGTATACCTGACTGTTTCCACGGATCACCACTGGTAGACACACCGCGGTATTGAAACATTTCCTCGTCTTATCTCTAATATCTTAAGTGGCCTCAGTGGATTTTTTTTTTTTACTCTTATCGATGCTTTAATAATTCAAATAGTTCAAGATGACTCCAATATCACCAATAGAAAAATCAACCATAAGAGCCAAAGTAATCACATTTCGTGGGCTTTGGAAACACACCTTATGAAAAGACAACGCGTTCGAGAATACGTGAATAGTGTTTAAAACAGACTTGCTCTCATATGGATAACGAAGAATCTGGTGCAATTTTATATAAAGAAACACGAAGTGGAGTAAAAGTTTCGTCTCAGTGCAGTACTGCAAATACTGCTCCTGTCATCCCCCGTGACGAGCGTCTTGAAGTTTCCAGCAGTCTTGCCACACTCTCGCTATCTTCATCACGACCGCCGGGGACACTTTCTACTAAAGATGTAAGCTCCAAGCCTTCCCTCCCTTCACTCCGGGCCGTCGCTGCACAAAACTCGCCCTAATATCCTTCACCATATTACTTATAGTCACTGGCACAAGTAAACTTCTTCACTTACTACCACTGAGCTCAACACTCTCCTCCCTGCAGTGTTCCCTCCTCCGATCTGCTTAAAATCTGTCTCTTGCAAGGAGAGAGGGAGATCAAAGGACTTACTATTGAGAATAAACGCAGAACAGAGCAACTTTCTTCACTCACTTCCATTGTACTCAAGTGTTCTCCGCTCCTCAGTCTTCCGTCCCGCGATCTGCTTAAAAGGTGTCACTGGTAAGGAGATTGAGAGCGGATCAGACGACTTAGAATGGAGAATAAACGCAAAACATGGAGGAAGGGAGTGCAGGAAACGATTCTGCTTCTGACAATGACCGTGCGCGCCTTCCAAAACGGGAAGTAATTAATACTTTCAATTGCTCCGCCGCCTCACTGTTAACTTTTAGGCAAAGGAAGGTTTTAGCATTCATCTTCCGCCTCCCTCATGCGTCGTATTTTTCAAGGGTACGACGCCGCAATATTTTCCAAGTGCTTGTGTGTCTTTTTAGGGACATTAGTTTCGTCTCCTTTGCGTATAAAGGGACGGGAAAAGCTTTATGTGTATGTGTGTGTGTATATTTCCTGCATGCACAGAGTCATTTTCCTTATTCTGTTTCCATGCCTCGCTCTGTCTCTGTGTGTGTGTGTAACCTTTCTAAACTGGCAATTTATTTCAACTTGACCAGGATATGATGCAATATTCTCTCTCTCTCTCTCTCTCTCTCTCTCTCTCTCTCTCTCACCACGGAATTACTTGTGCGCTATTCAATTTTACCTATTTTCTTTACGGTCTCCAGCGAATGCAAAGGTACAGGTACTGCCCAACACTATTCATCACCTGTATAGTGTTCCTTCCTCCCTTCCTTCCTCCCTTCCTCCTTCCCTTCCTTTCTTCCACTCTCCTTCAACTTCCCTCCTCACACCTTCCTTTATTCTCTCACCCACTCCTTTCATCTTTCCTTACACATATTTTCATTTCCTTGTAAATCTCCTTCTTTATGACTGCTTTCCTCTCCTCCTTCCTTTTCTGGTGTATTTTCCTCCTCTACCTCCTACCTTGTTCATATTTCTCTCCATTCTTTATTTCCTTCCCTTCTTTTCTTTGTTTTTTTTGTTCTTTTGCTACCGTATTCCTCCTTCCATTGGTATTCTTTTCCTTTTCTCTCACTTTCTTAATTTTTTTTTCATCTTCTTCTTCTTCTTCTGCCTTCTTCTTCCTTTTCATTGGCATTCTTCTCCTACCTTTTATCTCCATTCTTCTTCCTCTTGCAAGTATATCCTTTTATTTTTCGTTACATTGGTATTCTTCCTTTTCCTCCCACCTCCTTTCTTCTTCTTCTTTTTCTTCTTTTTTTCTTCTTCTTCTTCCCTTATTCTTCCTTTCATTAACGTTCTCCTTCATTGTTCTTCGTTTCTTTGCATTGTCCGCTTCTTCCATATTTTGCATGTTCTCCTTCTCCTTTGTTCATTGACTTGTGCTCGTATTTTTCACTTCTCTCTTCTCTCTCTTTACATACTCCCTCCCTCTTCCATTTCCCTGTGAATTCCTTCCTCTTCCTAGTCCTTGCACACACGCCTCTCCTTTCCATCTTCCCATGAACATCCCTCAACCTTCCTTCCTTCCTTCATTTTTACCTTCCTCTTCTTTCTCTTATCTTATTTGTTTATTCCTACTTTTTTTTCTATCTCCATCTCTTTCTATTACTTTGATTTATATGTTTTTTTTTATTTTTACTTATTTTCTCCTTTTTTTCTACCTCCATCCTTAATTTATTACTTTATTTTGTAATTCTGTTTTTTTTTCTTTCCTCACAATTTCTTTTCCTCGTTTTGCCTCGTTATATTATATTTTTCTTGCTTTATTTTGTGTTTCTATATATTTTTTTCGTTCCTTCATTTCAAACTTTTTTCTTCCTTTTCGTTCTTACGTTTCTCTTTCTTTTTCTATTTCCTTGCGTTTTTAAATTGCTTCTCCTTCTTTTATTGCTATTTTTTTCAATTCTTCTAATCATTCCATTTTCTTTCTTTTACTGGCATTTTACTACTTTCCTCCCCTTTTTTTTTTTTTTTTTACATCTACGCATTTTTCTACATCTTTTTCTACTTTTCCTTTCCTTACACTTCTACCTTTTTTTTTCTTCACCTTTTCCTTTTGTCCTGCTTCTTCCTTTCCTCCTTCCCTTTCGCACCCAAGTTCCTCTCCTCCCTCTTCCTTCATCTTCGCTTCATTACAACAAGGAAAATGATAAAGGGAGTTTGTTTTTTAGAAATATAATAATGTAATTGAATATCTGAATAGCATTTGGAACATTGCCTCTTAATCATCTGTGCCAAGGAAAGGTTCGGTAGGATATTAAGTAAATGAGAACAGTTAAAGTAGTTTTCGATATTATTTCATCAAGGGATATATATATTTTTTTCTTAGCTTTTTAGTATTCGAAGACGCTCTTGTTGTTTTTCTTTATTAATTCTGTCCATCACTATTTAAAATTCATATTAGTTTTATTTTCTTTATTTTTTTATTTTTTTTCTTGTTTATATTCCATCACGTGTTTGTGTTTGTTTTAAATCTGTGTTTTTCTTCTTTTATTTCTTTCTGCGTTTTTATAGTTCAGTTTATGTAATTTAGAAGAGTTAAAGTCGTTTTCGATATTATTTCATCACGGGACACATTTTCTTTTTTTAGCTTTTTAGTATTTGAAGACGCTCTTGTTTTTTTTTTTTTATTTATTTTTTTTTCTGTTTGTTTTTTTTCTTATTTTTTTTCAAAGACGCTGTTGTTGTTTTTGTTTATTACTTTTTTTGGTGTTTTTTTCTGTTTATTGTGTTTTTTTTCTTGTTTTCTTTTATCCTGTTTGTTTTCTGTGCATTAATTTTTGAAGATGTTTTTTTTTTTAATGTAGTTTTTATGTGTTTGTTATACTGAACAATTTTTTTTCTTATTTTTTTGTCCTGTTTATTTTTTGTGCATTAATTTTTGAGATGAATTTTTTTTTCTTTAAGCTTTATGTAGAGTTGTTTTTTTCTTTTTTTATTATTTGATTTTGTGCATTATTTTTTGAGAAGATGAGCTATTTTATTTTATCTAATTTTCAAACTCTATGTCGTTTTATGTATCTATTAATAAAGGCCTCATTCTTTTTATTTTTTTGTATTATGTATCCACTCCTTTTTTACAAGAGCTTTTTTTTTTTTTTTTCTGCAAGTATTCTTTCGTTTTATGTACTCATTCAGTAAAGAAAGTGGGCGATTTTTTTTCCTTCACTTTTTGCGATAAATGAGATAAAAATAAACCCAGTCCATTTCTCTTTTCTTTTTTTTTCACCACAAGGGATCAGTAATACTATCTTTTCTTTCCCATTTCATTCATAAGCAAGGATAAATTTACCTACTCCGTTTTTTTTCTCTCGTTTTTTTCATCATAAACTTTGTAATTCGCATGTTTTCTTCCCCTTTTTATTTTTAGTAATAGCATAGTCTTTTTTCCTAATGAGGTGGATAACAATCGTGTAAATTTACCTACTTCGTTTTTTTTCTCTCGTTTTTCATCATAAAGCTTTGTAATTCGCATGTTTTTCTTTCCCTTTTTATTTCAATGAAGGCATAGAAAGTCTTTTTTCCTAATGAGATGGATAACAATCATGTGTGTGTGTGTGTGGGTGTGTGTGTGTGTGTGTGTGTGTGTGTGTGTGTGTGTGTGTGTGTGTGTGTGTGTTTAAGACAGCTAATACCTTACCTGACCCCACCACCGCCTCATTACCTGCCTGTCTGTGCATGAATAATAACGCTAATGACGAAAACGATCCGACAATTTCCATGTAGCTAAACCAATTGTCTTGCAGCTGTTAATTGTTTCCTTGCGTGAGTCGCGTGCTAATGAGACGCGATGCAACTCACCT
>NC_059290.1:1951724-1971724 GCF_017591435.1 Portunus trituberculatus
TCTCTCTCTCTCTCTCTCTCTCTCTCTCTCTCTCTCTCTCTCTCTCTCTCTCTCTCTCTCTCTCCAGTCAGTTCAGGATTTTTGTGACTTTTTCTCAATCTCGTTTCTGTATTTTTTAACTTGGATTTTCTTCTATCCCCATGGATTCTGACTCTCTCTCTCTCTCTCTCTCTCTCTCTCTCTCTCTCTCTCTCTCTCTCTCTAAAATTTTGTTTCTACCTTTCCATTTGTGCTTCCTTCTCTCTGTCTGTCTCTCTCTCTCTCTCTCTCTCTCTCTCTCTCTCTCTCTCTCTCTCTCTCTCTCTCTCGAATCGGTCAGTAAATGTTTCTCCAAGCGAGCAGTGTTAGTGTGAGCCGCGCCTCTTGTTCGTCATGTTCCTCTAAATATGACTCTCGTCTTGAGGTATTTTTTCCTCTCTACCATTGGATGATACCATTTTCTTCCGCGTAGAGAAGGGGACAGAAAAAAGGAAAAATGTTATGTATATCCTGTAACTAGAAATGAAGAGGTAGGGGAATATATATCTTCTAATTAGAATACAAACGAAAGGAAATAAATAAAGGACAGCTTGAAAGAAGGATAGAAAAAGGAAAAATCTTATGAAATGCCTGTAACTAGAAATGAAGAGATGGGAAAATAGATATCTCCTAATTAGAATACAAACGAAAGGAAATGAATAAAGGGCAGCTTTTAACCATTTTACGTGGAAAGAAGGGATAAAAAGGAAAAAGAAATCTTATGAAAAGCCTGTAACTAGAAATGAAAATATAGGGAAATATATATCTCATAATTAAAATACAAACTAAAGGAAATAAGTAAAGGATAGTTTTTAACCAGACAAGAACGGAAAAGGAAAAAACAAGGAAATGGATCTGAAAACAAAACTTCCTATAACTTTTCTTGTTAAAGCTTTTTCGTTTTCTTTCTATAAATGGAAGAGGATGACTAATGAATTACAAAACTTTAATGGGAAGGATAATACAAACGACAAAAGCTACAAAAAAAAAAAAATGCTAAATAAATAGAAGCATAATATATTTTTTCTAATGTTTATGTTAGTTTGATAGGAAGGATAACACGAGACAAAAGTTACAAAAAAATGCTAAATAGATAGAAGCATAATATATTTTTTGTAATGTTTATATTTTTCTAACGTGCAAGGAGTGAAGAAAGAAAGAAAATCCTGAAAAGAATGTCAAGATAAATAATAATAAAAGAAAATGACTAAGATAGCAAGACAATCCATTTTTTCAGATATTCCCATGTTCTTTTTTGATGTGAAAGAGAGAAAACGTGACTGAAGAGAAAAAAAAATGAAGAAATATAAACGAGATACTATTTTTCTGACCTTCACTTCTCTTTTTAAATGTACGTTTTAAAAAGAAGAAATAGTGAAGAAAAATATAAGAAAATACTGAACAAAACTTCCGAGAAACGCTATCTTTTTCCATACCACACACACACACACACACACACACACACACACACACACACCCACGTATTTAATGACGATGCATGGTGATAATTAAAGCAGTCATTATCTTCTGTAGTGTGTCATTCTGGTATCTATTACATAATTATTACACACCACCTTTTCATGATTAGACCGTGACACGCTTTTGTTATATTGGGTGATTAGCGTGGGAATGAATCACACTCATCCCCGCTGACAATACATTTAAGGCGCGTCATTCATCTCTGGAATAATCATTGAAAAAGTCTGCTATTACTTTTTAAGCCTCCCAGCCGCCCAAGGTCTACACTGTCCGTCACCTTCAAAGATGCAGTTCAGTTTTAAAAAGTTATTGGTATTTCTAGCTTTCTGTTTTGCCGTGTTTTGTTTTGCTTTATTTTTCTGATTGGTCTTTTACTCCTTCTCCTCGTATTCCTCCTCCTCCTCTCCCTCCTATTCTTCTTTTTCTTTTCCTTTCTGTTTCTGTTTCTCTTTGTCTTCCTCTTCCTCCTCCTCCTTCTCTTCCTCTTCTTGTTTCTCCTTCTCCTTTCCCTCTTCCTTTTCTTCCTTCTCCTCCTCCTCCTCTTCTTCCTCTTCCTCTCCTCCTCCTCCTACTTTTCCTCTTTCTCTTTCTATTTCTCTTCCTCCTCTTCTTCTTTCTCCTCCTCCTCCTCCTCCTCCTCCTCCTCCTCCTCCTCCTCCTCCTCCTCCTCCTCCTCCTCCTCCTCCTCTTCTTCCTTCTCCACTGTCTCTCACCTCCATCAAAGAGAATAAAATACTTCTCCTTCTGTGTATCCTCTTCCTTCATTGTCTCCCACCTTCACTGAAAAGAAAAAAAAGAAAAAAAAAGAAAAAAGACAAAGTAGATATATTGATAAAAAAAAAATTACTTCAGACTTTTTATTACTAGAAAGTATATATTTTTAATTCTCTTCACGTGCACTGAATGAATGAATGAATGAATGAATAAAAAAAAAGAAAAATACTTCATCTCACTTCAACTAAACAATGCACTCTGACTGTCTTTCAATTTTCACTCAAGGACAATTGGTCGCTTTCACCTTTCCTCGCAGTGCAAAGCTTTCCTTCCTTCCTTCTGTCTGTCTTGGATCAATCAAAGGTGTAAAGAAGGAGAGGAGTGAGAAGGAAAAGAAAAAGAAGAATATGAAGAGGGAGGAAAAGGAGAAGAAAGAGAGTGTGAAGAGAAAGAAGAGTGTGAAGAAAAAAGAAGAGTATGATTAAGTGTATGAAGAAGAAGAGTATGAAGAAAAGTATTAAGATGAAAAAGGGTTTGAAGAAGAAGAAGAAGAAGACTTAATATTAGAGAGATAGATAACATATAGGTACTTCCTGCCCTTGCCGCGCCCCCTACTGCTCAACCCTCGCCAACACTGGTATCTGAAAACCTCACCATTAAAAAGCAACCAAAATTTACCGATAAAAAAATTCCACGCCACTCACGAAAAAAGTTGAAGAGAAGACAAGAACACACACACACACACACACACACACACACACACACACACACACACACACACACACACACGAGCAAGCCCCACCACTCTTCAATCAGGGCGAAGTAATTATTTTATGTGTAATCTATTGCATGTCTGTGAGTCGAGCAGGAGCATTTAACATTATCTACCTTCATCATTAGGACACGTGGAACACAAAACCCGTCGATCCATTTGCTCACTTCAATCTGCGGTGAGGGGAATGACGGCATGATCTTCCTTTGTTTATCCCGCACTCTAAAGTAAATTGAAGGAAATCTCTCTTTTTCTCTATTTCTTTTAGTTCTGCGTAACCTTCGTGCATTATGAAGATGAAAGCACGTGTCTCCGCCCCACAGGTGACGCAAAACACCTGTTAATGATTCTTCCATCGCCTCATTAGCAACGCCGGAAACTCTCGCTTAGGGAATAAACACTGTGGGCTTATGTTCTTCATCAAGGTAAAGCGATCCCACGCACGCACGCGCACATGTAAAGGAAAAGAATAAAGAAAAAAAAGATATGAGAGCTTTCCTCGCAACACACTTTTCCTCAGTACACATAAATACCAACGTACGTTCGAAAAAAAAAGAAAAGAAAGGAAAAAACATGCACACAAAAATCGACATAACAAAAGACGAACATAGAAAATAGGAAAAATAACACACACACACACACACACACACACACACACACACACACACACACACACACACACTTTAGGCATTCATACCTTATTTCGTAATTCATGTAATCATGCATCCATATTTCCCTGGCCCTCTGCAACCCTAATCGTTTTTTTAATTCCTACATTCATATTTTTAGTTGCCTCTGTTATTTTCATCTGAGAGGCAACATTGGTACCCTCGTCGTCCCTGTAACCTGACACACACACACACACACACACACACACACACACACACACACACACACACACACACACACACACACACACACACACATACTACCCTCTTTCACCACCCTCACTCTTTCAGTGTTAAATATTTTCTTTTTCATAGCCCATTAAGATTTTTCGGACTCAACTTAGTACAAAAGTATATTATCTAATTTTGTAACCTAGGTATAAAAAAAAATAAGACATTCTCCTTTCCTCTATACGTCCATGCAAACTATATTCATTTACTACTCTCAATGTTACAAGACTTAAGAAAAACACTAAGAGCATCTAAAACACACGTGCTACATAAATTACCTGATCTATTCTATTACACCACGACCCTCTACAGTGTATTAAATGTTACCAGAAGACCAACGAAAGTAAGGAGTTATGGAAATCATGAAGTGCAGCAAAAACAAACCTCATATTTCACTTTACTCTGTTCCACCCCTCACAGGCTTCATGGACAAGACACTGAGACATGAGTTGAGTTGTTGGGTTTTGAAATGGCTTTCCCTGACGTGTGCCTTCTCACTGTCTGAGTTTTCTGTTTTCTTTTCTCTCTAGTCTTCTCTTATTACCGAAAATCTATTTAGTGTTTTCTTTGCGTCTTCAGAATACTCGTATATATTAAGGAAAACAAACAGAATAGTGCATAACAAGACGATAAGAGTGGAAGGGTGAAGGGAACCACAAACTGCAATGAAAGCACACGTTACATGTTACTCTACCATGTTCCATTCCTCTCAGACGTCACAGATATGACACCGGAAACTTCTATGCTAATGAGAATGTCACCAAAGGACTTTAACTGTGAAAAAATTAAAGAATGCAAAAGAAAAAATAACAATGAATATATACGGTCTTCATTTCTATTCCTCTCAAACTTCACAGATAAGACACTGGAAACTTCTACACTGCTGAGAATATTACCACCAGACTATAACTGTGAAAGAAAAAAAAAAAAGAAAGAAAAAAAAACAATGAAAATATACGGTCTTCATTTCTATTCCTCTCTAATTTCTGTTCCTCTGAAACTTCACAGATAAGACACTGGAACCTTCTACACCACTGAGAAAGTTACCAAAGGACTATAACTGTAAAAAAAAGAAGAAACAAACCACAATGAAAATATACGTTCTCCATCTTCCTCTTATCTATATTGCCTCAGATTTCACAGATAAGGCACTGGAACCTTCTACACTGCTAAACCGTGAAAGAAATATAAAAAAACAAATCTCACTGGAAATATTTGTTCATCAATTCTTATTCCTTACAGGTTTCATGGATAAGACACCGCGACCTCCACGTTCTGACTGTCGGTTCCTTCACCTTCACCAACGACGCTCGCTTCTCCGCCTACCGGGACCAAAACACCGGGGACTGGGTGCTGGTGCTGAGAAACCCCGAACCCTCAGACTCCGGCCAGTATGAGTGTTCCATCTCCACTAAGCCTGTCACCGCTATTACCGTCAAACTGCAGGTGGTGGGTGAGTAGTGTGTGTGTGTGTGTGTGTGTGTGTGTGTGTGTGTGTGTGTGTGTGTGTGTGTGTGTGTGTGTGTGTGTGTGTGTGTGTGTGTGTGTGAGGGAAGGGAGGGTAAAAATGAGGTTTGCAGTGACTGTTTATCGTGACTTAGGTGGTGGTGGTGGTGGTGGTGGTGGTGGTGTGTGTGTGTGTGTGTGTGTGTGTGTGTGTGTGTGTGTGTGTGTGTGTGTGTGTGTGTGTGTGTGGCGAGGACGGAGGGAGGCGTGGAGAGCAACATCAGCTCACCAGTACCTCAGAATGCGATTAACGTGAGGCTGCAGGCTGTGATTCCAAGGAAGGTTGACGCGGTGAGAGGATGCAGGTTTGGAGCTACTACTCTCCGGCGCATGAAAAAAAAGTGTGAATGGAAGAACAACTCATTGAAAACCAAACCGACGTAATACAAAGAATAAAAAAGACAATTATTTCACCGCTAAATTACAGGAATGGTTGAGGTGAGTAGAATTTAAAGCCACAACACTCAGGCAGAAGTAAGTAAAGCAATGTTGATGGACGGAGGACAGGTAGCAAACCAAGAGGAAACTAATACACAGATGCAAGTCACAGAAGTTCACCATTTCACTGTTGAATGAAAGGAATGGTTGATGTGATAAGAGGAGGTGTGTTTAAAGCTGCAACACACAGGCACGAGTTAGCAAAGCAACGTTGATGGAAGGAACACAACTCGTAACACGAACTTAAAAATAGAAGGAAAACCATCACAAAAGTAAGCCATTTCACTAGCAAACAAAACATTTCCTAATTACCAAGTACACCTTTCATGTGCTTGTAGTTATGAGTCTTGCTGGAAAAACACAGAAAACTAACCTATTCTTTACTATTTTTCTCATATCTAAGCAAATTTCCAGTGCTTTCTAGGCTAACCAAAGACAAGCACAGCAATAAAAGGATTGAGATCAAAGGTGGGAAAAATATGTACTCAAAACAAGACCAGTTACCTGTGACATGCAAAGTAATTAAAGAGTCAAGGCCTTGTTGCTTCAGGTGAGGCTGGAATGGCGGGGAAAGTGGTGCTAGTGGTGGTGATGGTGGTGGTGTTGCAAAGTTATAAAGACTGGAAGGGGCGAGAAGGAAGAATGGAAGGTGGAAAGTTAGGAAGTTACAAAGGGTCGAAGAAAGGAGGCAAGGATGGCGGGAAGGAGGGATAGAAGATCAGAAGGAAGGAAGGAAGGAAAGGTAGGTCACAAAGAAGGAAGGAAGGAAGGAAGGAAGGAAGGAAGGAAGGAAGAAAGGAAGGATGTAATTAATAAAAGAAGGGAAGGAAAAGAGGGAAGGATGTAAGAAAGGAAAGGAAGAAAGGAAGAAAAGAAGGATGAAATTAAAGAAAGAAACAAGAGAAAGAAGGAAGGGAGGAAGGAAAGAAGGAAGAAAGAATGAAAAGAAGAAATAAAAAAAGAAAGGAAGGCATGAAGAAACGAAGGAAGCAAGCAAGAAAGGAAATAAAAAAAAACTTGAATATATGAGTGGAAGAGTGAGTAAATGAAAGAAGCGTGAGTGAGATTAGTACGAAGGTGTGCAAAAGAATAAACAAAGAAAATGAGTGCGAGAAAACGTGAATGAATAAATGAAATACGTAATGAGTGAATGGAAGACTAGGATGAATAAAATGAGCTGAGTGAGTGAGTGAGTGATGATGATGATGATGATGATGATGATGATGATGATGATGATGATGTTTGTTTGTTTAATATGTTGCTACTCTTCCATTTTAATGTCTGGGTTGGCTGAAATAATCATGTGTCTATTTTTTTGTTTTGGCATAATTTACTTAATTACCGTACGTGTTTGTTTGTGTGTGTGTGTGTGTGTGTGTGTGTGTGTGTGTGTGTGTGTGTGTGTGTGTGTAGTACATGCAACCATTTAACAAACCTAATTAAAACATACACACAACAATACACACATATACAGGATTCGCATTACCAATTAAAGCAACACACACACACACACACACACACACACACACACACACACACACACACACACACACACACACACACATCAAAGATATTGCCACCAACTCACATCTGTTCATATTAATTTTACATAAAACCAGCAATTAGCAAGACCAGGTGAACCGCAGTGTACCTATCCCCTGCAGTACCCACGGTGGAGCTGCTGGGGGGCGGGGCAGTGTACCTGGACCGCGGCAGTACCCTGAACCTCACCTGTATGGTACACTTCAGCCCTACACCACCTGACTTCATCTTGTGGTACCATAGAGACAAGGTACAGTATTCTCTCTCTCTCTCTCTCTCTCTCTCTCTCTCTCTCTCTCTCACACTCGTACTTATAATCAAGGAAAAACCTAAACCCACGTCACATTTCCACAATTTTCTCTTTATTTTAAAATTTCCCCTTCTTTACAATTCTCCTTCTCTCGGCTCTAATTTTTCTTTGATATTCCTTTAATCTGTGCAGGCGAGTTATTTCTCTTCCTTGCTTCTTCTTCGCCATTCCTTTACACATTCGCTCCCATTTCCATCTCCGGCATTACCCATCATTACCCGGACTAGCGCGCATTTTCCTCCCTTATTATACTCTTTTAAGTCTCCCTCATCCTCAAATAGCCCTTTTAGCAACCACACTTAAACCTCCCTCCCCTTACTCCCACTTCCTCCTGATACCCGCTCTCCACCACCTCCACCACCACCACCACCACCACCACCACCACCACCACCTCCTCCTCCTTCTCCTCTTCCTCCACCACTCCACTCCACTCCTCCCACATGCACTTCCAACTTCTCTGCCTCCTCCTCCTCCTCCTCCTCCTCTCTCATGGGTCTTTAACATTCTTAGCCTTCATTTCTTTCTCCTTTTCTCTTACAAAGTTCTGTTTCTTTATTCTATATTTTCTGTTATCTATCATTCTTTTCTTGTCTCTTCACGAAACTCTTCTCTACGTATGCAATTTTCTCCTTTAGTTGTTCCTTCCCCCCAAGTCGTTGTCTTCTGCTATCAATATTGCCACTATCTTTCTTTCTACTTCGACTCTGGCCAATTTTCGACCCTCGTCCACCATTCCTCACTTCAGAGTTTGCCCAATGATGAAAACGTCCATTCATTTCACGCAGCCACCCATTAACCACCCAACGAGCCTTCAACTACCTTTTATCTCACCGCCAATACTCACTAGAGACATGCAACTACTCACTGCCTCACTGCACCAACACCACCACCACTAGCACTACCACTAGCACTCTCCACCTACACGCACCTCCATCTCTCCTCACCACTGCACAACAGGCCTCTAACTCCCTGCATTCCCTTCCCGGTGCATGACTCTCCCAGCTCGTGAATTACGGTCAGCCTGGACGCAACATTAGTGTGAAGACTGAGCACTTCGAGGACACCACCCGCTCCTCCCTGCTGGTTGAGAACGCCACCACTTGGGACTCCGGGGTTTATTCCTGTAAGCCCTCCAACGCTAAACGAGCTTCCATCAAGGTTCACGTCCTCACCAGTAAGTCTTGTTTGTGTGTGTGTGTGTCTGTAAGGTTCTCTAGTCGGTTGGCTGGTTGGTTGGCTTTCACTTGCACTTTCTCTCTCTCTCTCTCTCTCTCTCTCTCTCTCTCTCTCTCTCTCTCTCTCTCTCTCTCTCTCTCTCTCTCTCTAACAACTTTTCTTCTCGAACCACTTCACCAATCATGTTTTTAGTTTTGTTTTTAGGTTTTCTTATTTATTTCTAATCTCACTTGTGCTAAACGGGAACAAGTATTATCTGTCTGTTTGTCTGTCTGTCTGTCTGTCTGTCTGTCGGTCTGTCTTTTCGGCCACTTGACAAATTAGGCTTAAACATTTTTTATATATATATATTTTTTTTTCTGTGCGATCGTTTAATATTCCAAGTCTTCTGCTAGACGGGCATTTATTAAGGTATAAATGCTCACTAATAAGTTTCTCTCTCTCTCTCTCTCTCTCTCTCTCTCTCTCTCTCTCTCTCTCTCTCTCTCTCTCTCTTAATCTTCCAATCCTTCAAGTTTCCTGCGTCTTTATAAATCCTACGATCTTTATTATTTTGAGTTTTCGAGAGCCAAGGGTAGTACTTCACCTCCTTACAGTCCTTCACATATTTCGTAGCTCAAGACTCCACGTGCCTCTTTTCATAGGTCAAGTCCTCGTGTCTTCTCAATTTAAGTAGCGTTTCATTATTCACAGCGCTCTTTATACGTGATATTTGCTCAAAGTATTAATTTCTCATAATCTTTCACGTGTTCTTTCATTCCCACACCTCTCTTTTTTTTTCTACTGTTGCCTCTGACATCTCTTTATTTCCTCCTTATCCTTTTATGTCACTTTTTTTTTTCAAGTCTCGCTCTGCTACTTCAATGCTCTACCAATCCATACGTCTCTTTCTCTCTCTCTCTCTCTCTTTCTCTGCTGTTGCCTCTGACATCTCTTTATTTCCTCCTTATCCTTTTATGTCATTTTCCTCAAATCTCGCTTCTCTTCTTCGCTACTTAAATGATTCTCTTGTACTCTACCAACCATACGTGTCTCTTTTTTTTTCTACTGTTGCCCTGACATCTCTTTATCTCCTTATCCTTTTCAGTCATTTCTTCAAGTCTCGCCTATCTTCTATCTTCTCAGCTACTTCAATGCTTCTCTGGTACTCTCCTATCCCACACTCCCTTTCAAAAGTCTCGTACCACTCTTCCACGTGCACTCCTCTCACACACATATTCCTTTTTTTTCCCCTTCAGTTAATCACCTTTCAGTTTTACATACTTCGTTCTCACACTCTTACACTCTTCTACTCTCCTCTCTCACAGAACACTCCAGATTTCCCTGCCGCACTTCTCAAACCCCTCCCTTTCTACACTCTCCCCTTGTAAACTCCTCCTCTTCCTCTCCCCTCTCCCCTGCAGCTTACGTCTCAAGACCTCCCATAAGAGTTCTAATTTTGCCTCCATTAACCTCAGTCTTCATACCTGGAAAAGTTGCTAAGCTTTGCACATTTTTTTTGCAGTCCATTTTATCTTATGCTACATCGCCAGCTTTAGTAACTTGTAGTCCCGCACACCATAAAAAGAGAGATTTTCTGAAAGCCTGGTTGGTAAAAATGATCGTCTTCCCGTTTTCATTATCAAATCCCCACATCGTGCTTTTCAATTTGGGTCCATTAAGGAATCGTGTTTACTGGTTCGCGGTTCACTGTTTCTTCTTTGGTTTTTCTATTTATTTCTCATTTTTTATTCTTTTTTTTTATGATTTATGTTCATACTGGTGTTTCTACTTATTTTTTTTTCTCATTTTTCTGTGATTTAGATTTTTTGTTCTTCCTTTCTTTTGTATGATTCTGTGTGTCTCTTTTCGTTGCCCTATGATTCTGTGTTACTTTCCTAATTTTAGTGTGATATTCCGTTGTTTTCTTCACTTTTGATAACATTCTTGCGTCAATTTTGTCTTTATTTTTACAGTATTTCATCTCCCTCTCTCCTTTGCTGTACCTTCTTGTTCCTCCTCCTCGTTTTCTACGCCTGTCTATTTCTTGTTTGTTTTTGCAGTATTTCCTCTTCATATTTTTTTTTCTTTTTGCTCCTTGTTGTTCCTCCTCTTCGTGTCTTCTTCTCTGCACCTTCTTGTTCATTTTCTTAGTTTCCTATCCCTGTGTCTGTTTCCTCTTTCTTTTTATTTTATTTCCTCTTTGTGTCTTTTTCTTCATTTTCTTTGTTTTCTATCCCTGTGTCTATTTTTGTTTCTCTTTATATCTTCTTCATGTCTTCTTTTTCATCACCTTCCTTGTTCCTCCTCGTCGTGTTTTTTTTCAGTATTTTCTCTTCATGTCTTCTTTTTCTTCACCTTCTTGATCCTAATCGTCGTTTTCTATAATTCTGTGCCCATTTCGAGGTTGTTTTTACTTTATTTCTTCTCCGTTTTCTCTTTTTTCTTCACCTTGTTCCTTCTCATTGTTTTCTATCTAGTTTGTGTTCATTTTTTACTTTATTTCTTCTTCGTTTCCTCTTCTCTTCACCTTGTTCCTCCTCGTCGTTTTCTATAACTCTGTGTCCCTGTCTTGTATTTTTCGACGAGTCACGAATCAGGGCGCCTCCAAAACTTAAGTGGCGGCAAAGTTTCCCAGCAGAGAGTTACGTGCAGTGTTGTGCTTTGACCCCTTGATGGTTTCGCTGCCCCGACTTCCCTTTAAGCTTAATGAAAAGGTTCGCTGCAAGTTTAGCTTATGATTTTGAACCGCGCTATTGGCAGTAAAGTGAATGATCCGAGTAATTTGATTATTTGTGATGCGTGTGCCTGGTTTTAGCTCGTCAAATCGTTAAGGAATGTTTATGTGAAGTAGTAACAGTTAGAACATACGAGCAGAGGTAGATAAGTAGGTAAGAACACATGGGAAGCAACAACAAGTCATCAAACTTATATATCTACCATTCTGACCCATAAATTTGTCTAATCTTATAAAATTTCCTACAGTAATGATTTTTTTTTACATTCATATATTCTAAAACTAATGTATTCTTTTATGTTCCTCGGAATTCACCATTAAGCCCGAAGCAATTATTTTTAGCCTTATTACCTTGATTACTGACACCAGGAACACTATCATTATAAGTCAAAGGGTCCACAAAACAGCGCAGGAATGCAAGTCAAGGCTAATCACAGTTAATGCCTCAAACTACAGAGTAAAACAACGCAAGACTGACACATAAATAAATAGAAAACGAAGAGGACGAATAAAAAAATAATAAAGACAAAGAGGAAATGATGAAAAATAAGAAACATGAAAAAGATATTAGGTAGTGATGAAAAAAACGTAAAATTATAAAAAAAGTGAAAAAAACAACAAAATCACAGGAATACAAAGAAAAGGCAAAAAAAAAAAAAACCGAGGAAAAGCACAAAAATAACAGAGAATTGAGGAGAAAAAAAATAAGAAAACTAGAAAACAAAAAGAAAAAAAAAACAGGGAGAGACAAAAGAAAAAAAAAGATCATAGGAAATTTAGAATAAAAAAAAAACACACTAAGAAGGATTACCAAAAACACTAATCTAAAAAAAAGGAGAAAAAAAAAAACGAAACTCCCAAAAAGAACCATAGAAAAATAGAACGAAAGCACAAGAAACGCTGAACAACGAACCAACGAACTAAGGTACACTTTGACGCAACGAGAAGTACGGGTAATGTTTTAGTTTGACGTCATTACTTACAAAATAAATGAATAAATAAATGAAACTATACAGGAGAGTAAATATTATGAGTAAAATGTCCGAGTTTAATGTCTTCCTACCATGACGCGTTTTCCTATTCATTTTACTTACTAAATGGTGATTTTATTCAGCTTCAGATATTTATGTGGGGATTCAAATACTGAAGACTTTGGCCATCAACCCTTTCAGTACTGGAAGACATTTTTATCATGAATTTTTGGTGTGATTAGGCGATTTTATTTACATTAGGAAGTGTCTATGGAGGTCAGAAGATTAATAGCCAGAGTCTTCACTATTTTAAACCCCACTTAAGTTTCTGAAGCTGTATAAAAGTGTCAGATAGTAACTAGAATGAATATGAAAACGCGTCATGGTACTGAAGGGGTTAATCTTCTGACTTCCATAGAGCCTTTCCAATCTAAACAAAATCGTTCAATCATACCCAAACTTGTATATAAAAAAGCGTTTTAATACTGAAGGGATTAAAATACACACTGATATTTCAATGTGCGTTTAGATAAGTACTCCATATTATGCTTTAGCGTACAAGAAGGGGGGGTGCGGCTTGGTACAGTGGAACCATGCGTGCCTTGCGGTCCGAGGGGTCTCCAAGCACACGGTTTCGAATCCTGTCCACGGTCCGAGTGTAGGTTGGACTTCCTCACTCGGGGCAACGGTTTCCTAGCGGGTGGGCTTTGAGATAGGAGGTGCCCCAAAAAGTATCCCCTTCAGCCCAGAAATGCCCGTGAAAAGCCCACATGGTATAAATAAAAAATTATGAAAAAAAGAAAAAAATTGTAAAAATAAGGTTAAGAAATGGCTCTGAATTTACAAACTTAAACTTCTATTTTATTATTTTTTCTTTACGGCTTTTTATTCAGTTTTTTTACTTTTTTATTTATTTTTTCTATTTATTTTTTATCTATTCCTTTATTTTTCTATTTATTCAATTTTTATCTATTTCTTTATTTTTCATTGATTTTTTTTATTAGTTATTTAAGCCTTTATTAGTTATTTTTCTTCAGTGGGATTTTTTTTTCTCTGCTTCAATGAGTCTTTTTCCTACTCCAGTGTCTTTTTTTCCCTCAGTGATAATTTTTCCCTTCTACTGTTTTTCCTTTAATTAGTCTTTTTCCTTCAATAGTTCTTTTGTTCTTATAGTGGCTTTCTTTCATATTGGTGGGCCTTTTTTTACCGTTTTCTTTTCCCTTCAATAAGACTTTTTTTTTTTTTGCTTCAGTAGACCTTTTTTATTCGCTCATTTCTTTTTTTCCCTTCATTGTGTTTTTTTTTCTCCAATGGACCTTTTCTTCCCTACAAGGTTAGCTTTTATATTTTCCCTTCAGCTGGCATTTTCCCCCTTCATTGTGCTTTTTCCTCAACTGCAACTTTTCCCTTTTTCATTGTATTTCATCACGCTGCCTTTTCCAGTTCCTCCATTTTCACTTTTTCCTTTCCTTTCTTTTCGTTGCCTGCAGTTAGAACTCGACATTTCAAAAAACAATAAGACAAAAACAGTAACATCCACGTGTAATCACAACTGCTGCTTCCTTTAATAAAAAAAAAACACCCTCTCAGATTTCCTTCTCCCTCACGAATCACTAGAAAACAAAGGAAATCACTGACACATGATCCCCAGAAGAGCGAAACAAAAGCTACACAATTTCTCTCTTTTTGCGTATAACTCTGGTGTAATAACGGAGCGGCGTTCCCATGTTCGACTCCAACTGCATAATAATAATGCTATAAAAATCCAATGAACCGTGTCGTTGTTGTCGTCTAAATATGGCAAGCAGATTGACACTTTTACGATCACTTGCCATGGGACACGGAAAGTACGGGTAAATATCGGAAAACTCCACAACACTGAGCTAAATAACAGAGCTAGATAAAGGATAACTTAATGACGAGGAACGAAATGAACTCAATCACACAGAACTAGACAATGTAGAATTAGAAAAAAAAGCGCAAAACTGAATAGCACGTAATGAAATAACACGATTAAATAACAAAGAACAAAACGACATAGAACTGTTTTAATACTCGAATTCGTCCTCAGAATAGATTAAAAAGATACAGATTAGAAAAAAATATATATTCGGTCATTAAGTTCACTCTAAAAGAAAAGAGAAAGAAAAAAAAACTTTGAATTATACAGAATTACGTGGACAGAGAGAGAGAGAGAGAGAGAGAGAGAGAGAGAGAGAGAGAGAGAGAGAGAGAGAGAGAGAGAGAGAGAGAGAGAGAGAGAGAGATTCACGCCATAAGTTACCTTTAAATAGTCACAGTAGACAAGTTTAAGCTTTATGATGGCTCTCCTATATCATAACTTTCATATCTTACTCTCGACACGTATTTCCTTCTGCAAGTAAAAAAAAAAATTAGAGAAAAAAGAAAAAAATCGAACCCCAGTGAAGAAAAAAAAAGTTAATGGATAGATTTAAGCTTTATGCAAATTTAACTACTCTCATATGTCCATTTTAATATTCGAGTGAAATTCATTAGAAGAGAAGCGAAAAGGAAAATCTGGACTCATGAATTTAGTTTCTCAATTTGCTGTTAACAATATTGGAACGTGATCGCGCGGAATAAAAACAAATAAGTGAATGAATAAATTAAGTGAATGAGTAAATTATATAAATGAGGCTGAAATGTTAAGCTCTGTCCTTCATGCCTTCGCTATTCTCTCCTTCAGTCCTTCTCTACTATAGTGTGTCTGCTCTAAAGTGGCTCCTGGATCTCGGTCTGAATGGTGTCCCTAGGAATGCGTGGCTGTCAGATCTTGAGGAAAGCCGTAGTGTGTCGTAAGTGTGCTGATCAACAGACAAGTATCATTCACATCAAATTCAATTATATCATTAACCGTGGTGCAGTGGAACCATGCGTGCTTTGGGGTACGAGGGGTCTCCAAGCGCACAGGTTCGAATCCTGTCCACGGTCCGAGTGTAGGTTGGGCTTCCTCACTCGGGGCAACGGTTTCCTAGCGGGTGGGCTTTGAGATAGAAGGTACCCGAAAAAGTATCCCCTTTAGCCTATAAATTCCCGTGAAAAGCCAACATGGTATAAAAAAAAAAAAACCATGACGCGTTTCCATATTCATTCTGCATACTATTTGGTGATTTTATTCAGCTTCAGAAATTCATGTGGGGGATTAAAATAGTGAAGATTGTGGCCATTAATCTTCTGACCTCCATAAACCTTTCCAAATGTCAATAAAATGGTCTAGTCGTACACAAATCTCAAGGTAAAAATGTGTCCCAGTATTGAAGGGCTTAATAAGCTGCAATATGTTTTAAACCCAGTAGCCACTTTAGAGTAAGACAGACTATAGCAGCATACTATCATAACTCATCTATTTCACTCGATATTTATTTTTTTCCAATGATTATAAATGAGTAAATAAGAGATAAATAAGGATAAATGTAAACCAAGAAAATAAGAAGCTGAATGAAAGAATGATTGAAGAAGTGAACAAGTAAATACTAAGTTAAAACAATATAGAAATTCAAAGTGTTCGCGAACCAGTGCCTTAGCGAAGTGCGTGACAGTGACACGAGTGTACATAGAGAATAAGCGAATATGTTAAGTGATAATATAAGACATAGAGTGACATAACTGATGTGTTGCAGGAGGAATTATCACTAAGAACAGGAACAGTCAGATAGTCGGGTTGGCTTTGAGATACGAGATACCCAAAATACCTCCTTTAGCCCGTCAAAACCCAATGGGAATGTGTTATCTGTATATGTTACGCGGAGTATCAATAAAAAAAAAAAAAACAAGGGAATCCTAACATATCTAAAAGAATACAATCCACTCTGAAAGATAAAAAAGGCAGACAGAAAAAAATATATACCTTCCAAATTTCACCTTCCATTTTTTTTCCATCAATGAGGTAAAATTTGATCGAAAGGAAAGAGAAATAGAATGAAAAAAAAACTAATGCAATCTTTTAAAAAAATCACCGAAATAACACCTTCCACATTTTTTAGTGATTATATATGTAAAAAAAAAAAAAAGAAAAAAAGTAAAAAAAAAGAAAAAAACAAACAAACTACATTTAAGTAAAAAAAAAAAAAAGGAAAATGGAATGTAAGAAAAAAAAAACATCCCCAAAAATCACCGTAACGTCACCTTCACATTTTATTCCAGTAATTAAGCAAAAAGAAAAAAAAAAAAAAAAAAAAAAAAAAAGAAAGTAAAAGAAAATCAAAACAGAAATGCTATAATCCACAAACTCACCGTAACACCTTCCCATATTTTTTTCCCAGTAACAAAGTAAAAAAAAAAAAACTTAATGAAAGAAACATAAACAAAACACTCACGCTACCTTTCAGAGATTCATTGTAACAACACCTCCACATTTTTTTTCCAGTGATAAAAGTAAAAAAAAAAAAAAAAACGAAGAAATAACATAAAGAGAAATACAAATTCGTGCTTACTTTCAAAACCTCACTTCTCAATTTCTGACTAATGATAAGAAAAAAAAAAGAAAAATAGAATGGAAAACAAAAACTCATAACAAAAACACTGAAAGAAAAATACTTGTTACTTTCAGAACTTCATTGTAACACTATTCCAACATCACCTCCCATTTTTTTTACTAATAACAAGAAAAAAACAAGAAAAATAGAATGAAAAACAAAAACTCATAACAAAAACACTGAAAGAAAAACATCTGCTAACCTTTCAGAAGTTCACCCTAACACCATACCAACACCATTCCAATTTCCCAGCAGTATTCATTATCGAACCTAGAGAGAGTTGATGAAGTGTGGCAGCGCAGGCCAGGGAGTTGAAGTGTTAAGGAGGAGGAGAATAAGAACCTGAAGTGATCTCCATAACCATAAATTGTCAAGAAGTCTGGTCATTTGTACCGTCAATGCAACACTTTCTAGCTATTCCCCGAAGCGCAGAAGTCACGCAGTTGAGAGAGAGAGAGAGAGAGAGAGAGAGAGAGAGAGAGAGAGAGAGAGAGAGAGAGAGAGAGAGAGAAAGAGAGATAGACTTAAGAAATAAGAAAACAAAGGAATGAGAGTGGAGAAACCATGTGTGTGTGTGTGTGTGTGTGTGTGTGTTGACTAGCGTGCGTACAAGTGAGGCCAAATGGATGGGTCTAATGGGAGAGAGGGAGAGAGAGAGGGAGAGGGAGAGGGGCGGGGTCTTACTCTTGGGTGAAGGGGAGAAGAAGTTTTTATGGGAGAGAGCGGGATGGAGCTTAGTTAGGGCGGGGGAGAATGATATTTATGACGGGAAGGGGAATGGTACTTAGTCAGGAGAGAGAGAGAGAGAGAGAGAGAGAGAGAGAGAGAGAGAGAGAGAGAGAGAATGTGAGCGAGTGGGCTAGTAAGTGAGCGAGCAAGCAAGAGAGCAAGTGAGCGAGTGACCAAGCGAGCGAGCGAGAGAGCAAGAGAGACAGAAACACAGACAGACAGACAGGCAGACAGACACAACCTAAAGCACTTGACATGTATACATAATTCTATACACACATACATACATACATACATACTTACATAGCCACAGAAAGACTGACATATTGATAGACTGACACAAACAGACTGAGAGAGAGAGAGAGAGAGAGAGAGAGAGAGAGAGAGAGAGAGAGAGAGAGAGAGATGATAGCCATATGCAAGACACATTCATACTGAATTCACGCACGCACACACACACACACACACACACACACACACACACACACACACACACACACACACACACACACAGTCAAGGTAAACAATGCAAGGTGATTGAGTTTTGACCACTGAATTTCACCTTATTCAATCAAAGACGAGGAGGTGAGGGAGGGAGGGAGGGAAGGAGGGGAGGGAAGGAAGAGGAAGGCCAGGGATAAACGGAAGAAAGGAACGAAGGACGGAAGGAGAAGAAAAAAAATACAATAACGGATGATTTGATGGAAGGAGCGACAGAAGGAAGAGAGGAAGGCAGGGAATACAAGAAAGAAGATGGAAAGAAAGGGAGAAATGGAGATATATAGGAACGAAAGGACAAAAATAAAAGTTTGATGGATAGGAGGGAGGGAAATGATGACAGATGGAAAGAAAGGAGAGAAAGAAAGAAAGAAAAAATAAAAAGAAAGAAAAATTAAAGACAAGAGGAAGGAAAGAAGACAAAGACGGTGAGGGAAAGAGAAGAAACGAAAAAAGGAAAGAAAACGCTGAAAGGAGAAAATATTTGCACTTCGAGAGAGAGAGAGAGAGAGAGAGAGAGAGAGAGAGAGAGAGAGAGAGAGAGAGAGAGAGAGAGAGAGAATAGCATACGCATCTAGGGATTAATATAGTGTCTCTCGTCTTAGTGAAGGGAAGGGCGGCGGAATATTATCTTATCGGAAACGTATCAAAATAACAAATAAGAGAAGGGAACGAGAATAAGTGAAATGAGTAAATAAATAGAAAACACCAAAGAAAAGGAAATATTGATGCGATGACGAGCAAAGCACAAACATTCGTGTAAGAAAAGAACAACAAGAGGAGTAGATAAAATAGAAAAGGAAAAGAAAAATAAGGGAAATATTAATGCAATGAGAGGCAGAGAAGGAAAAAAAAACATACATGAAATAAAAGAAAGGAAGAAGAAACAAAATACAAGAAAAACAAACATGGAGAAAGAAGGAAAAAGATGAGAAAAGAAGAGAAAAAAAGAGAAAAAATAGACGAAACCAAAACACTGTAGGTAAAAATAAAAAATAAAAATAAAAATAAAAAATGATATCACTACACATAAAAAAAAACAAGAGAAAAAAAAAATAGTGAACCGTAGAACAAATGAAGAAAACAATCAACCTTGAAACACCAATTTCTCACCAAACAAAAAAGAAAAAAAAAAAAAAAAAAAAATGAAAAGTCAAAATGTCAAAATGTTATGACCCAATGCTAAAATTCAGAGGGAAGGGGGAAAAGGGGTTAGAGGGGAGAAAAGGGGAAGAGAAAGGGGAGAGGGAGGAAAGGAGTGTGTACATAAGGTGAGAGAGGAAAGGTGGGAGAGGTAATTAACTTGCACGTGCAGGGAGGTAAGTGTTTAACATTCCATAGTGTGAGAGAGAGAGAGAGAGAGAGAGAGAGAGAGAGAGAGAGAGAGAGAGAGAGAGAGAGAGAGAGAGAGAGAGAGAGAGAGAGAGAGAGAGAGAGAGAGAGAGAGAGAGAGAGAGAGAGAGAGAGAGAGAGAGAGAGAGACACAAGCTATAACATGACATAATGAAACAAAAAGAAAAACTAGAAATGAAGCAGAAAAGAAAAACTAAAGCGAGAGAGAGAGAGAGAGAGAGAGAGAGAGAGAGAGAGAGAGAGAGAGAGAGAGAGAGAGAGAGTGGGTGTGTGTACAAGGCACAAAGGAAGACAAAAGAATAATAGCAAGAAAGAAAGCAGAAAGAACAGACATAATAATACATAAAAGATGAAAAAAGAAAAAAAAAGAATGGAAGAGAGAA
>NC_059290.1:1981724-2001724 GCF_017591435.1 Portunus trituberculatus
AGGAGGAGGAGGAGGAGGACGTACACACACACACACACACACACACACACACACACACACACACACACACACACACACACACACCGCGTAGTGTAGTGGTTAGCACGCTCGACTCACAATCGAGAGGGCCGGGTTCGAGTCCCGGCGAGGCAAATGGGCAAATCTCTTAATGTGTGGCCCCTGTTCTCCAAGCAGTAAATAGGTACGAGATGTAACTCGAGGGGTTGTGGCCTCGCTTTCCCGGTGTGTGTTGTGTGTTGATGTGGTCTCAGTCCTACCCGAAGATCGGTCTATGAGCTCTGAGCTCGCTCAGTAATGGGCAAGACTGGCTGGGTGACCAGCAGCCGACCGAAGTGAATTACACACACACACACACACACACACCATGTAGTGTAGTGGTTAGCACGCTCGGCTCACAACCGAGAGGGTCCGGGTTCGAGTCCCGGGAAGCCGCAAGGCAAATGGGCAAGCCTCTTAATGTGTAGCCCCTGTTCACCTAGCAGTAAATAGGTACGGGTTGTAACTCGAAGGATTGTGGCCTCGCTTTCCCGGTGTGTGGAGTGTGTTGTGGTCTCAGTCCTACCCGAAAATCGGTCTGTGAGCTCTGAGCTCGCTTCGTAATGGGGAATGCTGACTGGGTGACTAGCAGACGACAGTGGTGAATTACACACAAACACACAAACACACTACAAAAAATGGCTACAAGAATGGTTCCAGAATTTAAAGGGATGACATATGAGGAGAGACTAAAGGCTATGGATCTACCAACCTTGGAGCAGAGAAGAGAGAGAGGAGATCTGATACAAGTTTATAAATTGATTAACGGAATGGATGAAGTGGATAATGAGAAACTGATCCTGAGAGAAGAATATGACTTTAGAAGCACAAGATCGCATAGTAAGAAACTAAGGAAGGGACGATGTCTGAGAGATGTTAAAAATTTAGTTTCCGCAAAGATGTGTTGAGACTTGGAACAGTTTGAGTGAGGAAGTGGTATCAGCAAAGAGTGTACATAGTTTTAAAGAAAAATTGGATAAGTGTAGATATGGAGACGGGACCACACGAGCATAAAGCCCAGGCCCTGTAAAACTACAACTAGGTAAATACAACTAGGTAAATACACACACACACACACACACACACACACACACACACACACACACACACACACACACACACACACACACACACACACACACACACACACACACACACACACACACACACACACACACACACACACACACACACACACACACACACAGGCCCGGTAGCTCAGTGGTTAGAGCGCTGGCTTCACAAGCCAGAGGACCGGGGTTCGATTCCCGGCCGGGTGGAGATATTTGGGTGTGTCTCCTTTCACGTGTAGCCCCTGTTCACCTAGCAGTGAGTAGGTACGGGATGTAAATCGAGGAGTTGTGACCTTGTTGTCCCGGTGTGTGGTGTGTGCCTGGTCTCAGGCCTATCCCAAGATCGGAAATAATGAGCTCTGAGCTCGTTCCGTAGGGTAACGTCTGGCTGTCTCGTCAGAGACTGCAGCAGATCAAACAGTGAATTACACACACACACACACACACACACACACACACACCCGGTAGCTCAGTGGTTTGAGCGCTGGCTTCACAAGCCAGAGGACCTGGGTTCAATTCCCCGGCAGGGTGGAGATATTTGGGTGTGTCTCCTTTCACGTGTAGCCCCTGTTCACCTAGCAGTGAGTAGGTACGGGATGTAAATCGAGGAGTTATAACCTTGTTGTCCCGGTGTGTGGTGTGTGCCTGGTCTCAGGCCTATCCGAAGATCGGAAATAATGAGCTCTGAGCTCGTTCCGTAGGGTAACGTCTGGCTGTCTCGTCAGCAGATCAAACAGTGAAACACACACACACACACACACACACACATACAAGTTACTCACCAATCATGCAATCATTAGATGAAACGTAACTTTTAAACATTTAATTTCCTCACGCCGTGCACTGGAGACAAACTCATCTGAGCTTCGCAACACACATGTAGGTCTTGTTGCCCGTTGAAGGGAATGGGAGAGTCACAAAAAACTAAACAATGATAGTTATTTTAGCTTACAAACAGGGTATGCGTTGAAAGGTGAATAAATAAAAGCAGGAAAATCTAGCAAGAAACTGGTATTCTGCTCACTTTACATAATATATGGCACTGCATTTTCACATTTTCACATTAAAAGGCACTAAAAACCCGACTGCATTTCCACCCACTTCATTGTCACCCCCTGGTCACCAAGCCAGCCTTTACCAAATGGAGAATGCTCAGAGATCATACTGACCAACCTTCTGGTGTGACTGACACCTCACCACATGCCACACACCGCGACAGCGAGGCTACACTTTAAGAGATTCGCCCATTTGCCTCGTCCCGGCCGGGATTTCAATCCGGACATTCTTGGTTGGGAGCTGAGAGTGCTAATGACTACATGACGCGGTGTGTGTGTGTGTGTGTGTGTGTGTGTGTGTGTGTGTGTGTGTGTGCGCGAGCCTGGCTATATACAGACATATAATCCTCCCCACAACTAACCCTAACCTGCTCTTGCCTGCCTTCATCCTTCCCGTCGATCAGAAACGAGCCACAAAGCTGAGTAATTACTGTCCTCCATTCCTCATTCCCTACTTCTATTATTACTACCACTGTACCACAGTCCTTGTCTCTTATTTCCCTTTTCTCCATCCTCCTCCTCCTCTATTTCTCATTTTCTTCTCTTCCTACTACTACTACTACTACTACTACTACTACTACTACTAGTACTACAACAACAACAATCCACTTCTTTCCCCTTCATTTCTCCTTTCTTCTTTCTCCTCTTCCATTCCTTACTACTTCCTTCTCCTACTACTACAATCAACCTTTCTAAGACTGTCAAATATCTTAGAATTGCCGGAACACTCTGTAAATTAAAGAAAATGTTGACGAAGAGATGCTGGGAGGCGGGAGGGAAGGTATCATCTGTCCTGGTGGCGGTGGTGACGGCGGGGACTCTGAACGGGTCTGTATCTTATTTACTTAAGCGCTGTTTGCGGCATGTTGGGGGTTACTTATCCATTCAATTGGCTAATTCAGGTTTTACTTAACGTTTGAGACTGGAAACAGCCAGAAGTTTCGCTCCATATGATGATGATGTACAGGCAGGTACGGGAGGAGGGGAGTCCATCTCAGCACGGATACGAGTATTTACGTAACTTCATTTTGAAAATCACGAGAAGAAAGAAGACACCCAGACTGGAATGCACTACACTTTCTGACTTGCCATATTTGATAACTAATGCACAAAATATAAAAAGTTTACCGAACCCAGTATCAACAAAGAAATATCCAACGAACACTGGTTATATCTTTTGAACGGGGCCACAAAACCATTGCAATGTCGATAAATAAAACGCAGCCAGACTAGATGCTGTTACATTTTCGGAGTAAGAATTTTTTACTTTCTAGAAAAAGGGAGAACTCGCGAATTCGCTGTCGTATAAAGAGACTAATTTTTTTGTTTTATCCACCAACGTACATTAAAATTGAAAATACGCATTGTTAGACTAGATCTTATTGGATTTTGTTACTGGATACATGTTTCCTATATTTTTTAAGTCCTGAAATGAATATGAAAATAATCCTAGGCGTTCGGATAAAAAAAAATCAATAAAATGTAGACAAAATGACGAAACGGTTATTTCTTCGAAAAAAAAAAGTTGGCCTGGGTTTTGTTATAGATTGTTACTTGTTACAGGTTTCTATTCATATATTAAGTATCAAAACAATGCCAACTCCACTGATAAATAAGAAGCAAATGATGATTTTAGGCCGAAGTGTATTTTTTACGTCGTCTGCTGGGCACCTCACCCGCCTCTTCCCTCCCTTTCACACTTCTATTTTCTCCTCCTCCTCATTCTCCTCCTCTTCCTCCTCCACCTAGAGTTTAGGAAACACCCTTTAACACGTAAGAATCTCGGTAAATTGGGCTAAATAATGAAAAGAGAGAGTTGAAATTGCATGTTGGTAGTGGACCGTTACCTGCCTTGGCTTGGCTCGGCGGAGCTGCCTCGGCCAGCACCAAGGATACGCTAGAGTAGGGGTTCTCAATCTGGGGTTCTCGAACCCCGAGGGGTTCACAAGAAGATTTCCAAGGGTACATAAATGGCTGATTTAATGATACATTCTTTGCGGAATACCTTTGCCTATTGAGTTAGTGTCAGTCACTAAATTAACATTCTGTTCGATGTGAAATTACTGGGGGTTCGGATAGATGGTCTTATAGCTCAGAGGGTTCTTAACGAGAAAAAGGTTGAAAACCCCCGATCTGTAGTCTAAAGGCATAAACATAAACTTCATCTAATACTTTCACTATCAATTTCTGCAACATTCGTGGCCTTCGTTCTAATTTTCAATCTGTGGAACACCACCTCTCCTCTACTAAACCTCATCTTCTCTTCCTAACCGAAACACAGTTGTCTGTGACTACTGACAGCAGCCCCTTTTCTGTTCCCTCCTACTTGTTCTATCCTCATTTTCAATCCAAAGCTGGATGTTGCGCATACGTGCGTAACGACACCACTTGCTCTCGTGCCCACAATCTTGAATCTTCAGAATTTTCTACCATCTGGCTAAGACTTCAATGTCACTCTCTAACTAAATTCATCTGTGCTGTATACCTCTCACCTAATTCCTCTGACTATGTAAAATTCTTTGACTATTTGACTTCCAAGGTGGAGCACATCTTATCTCACTTTCCTTTTGCTGAGATCTCCATTTTAGGGATTTCAATGTTCACCACCAGCTTTGGCTTTCATCTTCTTTCACTGACCAACCTGGTGAACAAACCTTCAACTTTGCTATCCTTCATGACCTAGAGCAGCTAGTGAAGTTCCCTACCCGTATTCCTGACCGCCTTGGAGACACGCCCAACATTCTTGATCTTTTCCTAACCTCCAACCCTTCTGCTTACTCTGTTAAACTTTCCTCTCCGTTGGGCTCCTCCGACCACAATCTAATTTCCGTTACCAGTTCTATCACTCCAGTGCAGCCTCAGGACCCGCCTAAGCGGAGGTGCTTCTGGCATTTTAACTCTGCTAAGTGGGAGGAACTAAGGCAGTACTATTCTGATTTCCCTTGGGATGATTATTGTTTTCATGTCAGAGATCCTTCTCTTTGTGCCGAGCGCATAACAGAGGTGATTATCTCTGGCATGGAGCTATACATTCCTCATACTTTCTCTAACCCTAAAGCTAAAAAGCCTTGGTTTAACTCTGCTTGTTCTCGTGCTGTCAATGATAGAGGCGGCTCACAAACGGTTCCGTAGCCATCCAACTGCTGAAACTCATGCCCTATATATTTCTGCCCGTAATCATGCCAAATCTATTCTCCAACTTACTAAAAACTCTTTCATCAATAGAAAATGTCAAAGTCTTTCCAATTCTAACTCCTCTCGAGATTTCTGGCATCTAGCCAATAATATCTCTAACAACTTTACTTCTTCGTCTTTCCCTCCTTTACTTCATCCAGATGGCTCTACAGCTGTCTCTTCTTTTCTAAAGCTGAACTCTTCGCTCAAACCTTTGCTACCAACTCAACTTTGGATGATTCTGGGCATATTCCTCCTACTCCTCCACCCTCTGACTACTTCATCCCTAAAATTAAAATTCTTTATAAAGACGTTTTCCTGGCCCTCTCTGGCCTTGATTCTCGGAAGGCTTACGGTCCGGATGGAGTCCCTCCTGTTGTTCTCAAAACTGTGCTTCCGAACTCGCTCACTGCCTGGTCAAACTCTTTCATCTGTGTCTCTCTACTTCTATTTATCCTTCTTGCTGGAAGTTTGCTCACATTCAACCTGTCCCTAAAAAGGTGACCACTCCAATCCTTCTAACTACCGCCCTATAGCTTTGATTTCCTGCCTTTCTAAAGCCTTTGAGTCTATCCTTAATAGGAAGATAATGAGGCATCTATCAGCTCACAACCTTCTCTCTGATTGCCAGTATGGTTTCCGTAAAGGCAGATCTACTGGTGATCTTCTTACTTTCCTAACTGAATCTTGGTCATCCTCTTTTAGGGACTTCGGTGAAACCTTTGCTGTCGGCCTTGACATATCGAAAGCCTTCGATAGAGTCTGGCACAAATCTTTAATTTCTAAACTACCCTCCTACGGATTCTATCCTTCTCTCTGTACCTTCATCTCCAGTTTCCTTTCCGATCGTTCTATTGCTGCTGTAGTAGACGGTCACTGTTCTTCCCTAAAACTATCAACAGTGGTGTTCCACAGGGTTCTGTCCTATCACCCACTCTCTTTCTATTATTCATCAATGATCTCCTAAATCTGACTCAATGCCCTATCCACTCCTATGCTGATGATACCACCCTGCATTATTCAACAGCGTTCAACAGACGCCCAACCCAACAACAATTAAATGACTCAAGGCGAGATGCTATAGGACGCCTAACTTCTGATCTTTCACTTGTTTCTGATTGGGGCAGAGAAAACCTGGTTTTGTTCAATGCCTCAAAAACTCAATTTCTACAACTATCTACTCGACATAACCTTCCAGACAACTATCCTCTCTTCTTCAATAACACTCAACTTCCCTCTCCTCTACATTAAACACACTCGGTCTATCCTTCACTAAAAATCTAAACTGGAAATTTCACATCTCTACTCTTGCTAAATCAGCTTCCAAGAAGTTAGGTGTCCTATGGCGTCTTCGGACACCTCTTACCCAGCCTACACCAATGAAAGTAAAAAAAAAAAAAAAAAAATCCAAACACCCCAATTGGCAGCGTCCTTGCCCAGAAAATGAAGCACACCTCATTGGAAAATTACTTTTTGAAAAATATAGTATAGAAGAAAATAAAGAAATAATATATAATTTTTGGAAAATAAGAGAACATAAAGTAAAAAGTTTAAATAATAATTAATTACAGCTACAGACCCAGACAAAACCCAAACCAAAACACATCAGGAAGTGCCGATATCCAGGCTACACTTCCGCCTATCAACTGAACTGAACTGAATACCATGTTCAGGCTATGGTAAGACAGAGCTTAGGAACACGGTGATAAAAACATTACAGCACCCTCGGGCTATTTCTGTTTCGGTCGCTAATTTTCTTTTTTTCTCATAAAGAAAACCGAACAAATATTGCTCTACTCATTCCTTGTGAAGAATTAACCTGTGCAGAAGCGAGGTGAAATGTGTTAAGGTTCCGTGCTGTATTTAAGTCTCTAGAAATGAAAGATCTTGGTACACCAGACAATTATGTTTTGCTCTATATTATGATGTTAGTCGTATAAACTCAAGTAACTATAAAGAAATACCATGGTAGAATAAGAACAGAAAAATACTGGAAGGAGTAAAAGCATGGTAAATCAATAGATACATCGTAATACAGTGTTTAGAGACGACTACTCTGTACCGCGAGACGATGCTGACCCACTCCTGAATTAAACCAACCTGCGAACACTGAAAATGTGACAGTTTGGGTCCTCTCCTATTGACATTAATCAAAGTATTACGATTTATTCACAATAGTAATATATTATACTCAGACGGAACACGGGCCTGATGTGTTTGAGATGTGGCATTTTGTTATAGTACATTTCGCACTATATAGCGACTGTTTAGGACCGAAAAACTATAGCTTCAGGTAGATATACAATAATGTTATCTATCGATTTTCAGTCTTAAAGTAGGGAAAATTACAAATATTGATGCATTTCTTTTATAGCTTTGCTCGAAAAGGTGCACGAACTTAGAAAAGGTTGAAGAACACTAAACTATAAAAAAAAAAATACAGTAAAAGAGATAAGATAAAAATGACCAACATCTCTATTATTACGGAGGCTAAGAATAATACCAAGACTAATTAAGTAATTCAGAGATAACGAAACGAACGACGATCACGAGAGCTTCCACGATAACAGTGTGTATGATAAGATGTGATTCCAGATTCCTCGATAGCGCTCCGAGTTTCCAAGATAACAATGCCATTCCAGTTTCCTCGATAGCGATGCGAGTTTCCAAAATAACGATGCCATTCCACGATAAAGATGCCATTCCAGTTTCCACGATAATAATGCGAGTTTCCACGATCAAGATGCAATTCCAGTTTCCACGGTAACGATGCGGGTTTCCACGATGTCGATGCGGTTCCAGTTCTCACGATGCGATTTCACGACACAATATTGAAGTCCACTTGCCTACACAGGTACTGGGACGAACCCTTTCACCCGTAAGGTCCACCCCAGACCCTTGGGTGCGAGTAGAGTGACGCTGCCACCTTCCTGCGCCGCAATTGAAGTTCACTTGCCTACACCGGTACTGGGACGAACCCTTTCACCCCGTAAGGGTCCACCCCACACCCTTAGGTGCGAGGAGAGTGGCGCTGCCACCTCAATGCGACGCAATTGAACTTCACTTGCCTACACAGGTACTGAGATGAACCCTTTCACCCCGTAAGGGTTCACCTCAGACCCTTGAGTGCGAGGAAAGTGACGCTGCCACCTCACTGCGCCTCACACGGGTAGCCATGAGCAATGACCAGCCATACACCACTCCCCAAACACTGTCAGTGAGTCCTTTTCACCCCGTAAAAGACCACTGGTATTGTCAGTGCCTGGTGCATGGCGTACAGCGTGCCTTCGTTCATGACGAGTTGTTCAGCACGGTGTCATTATAAGCAGAGGTTCCGTACACACCACTCACCACCAGACTCTATGCAAGGAGCCCTTATCACCCCTTAAAGGCCCCTCACGGCATCATCTGGTGGACGGTAGACACGGCAGACTGCTTAAGGCGACCCCTTGCCTAGTGTGAGGCGCTGCAAGTTGACGAGGCAGCTTTGCTCCGGAGTATTTAGTGTACTTTGCATGTTGCTGTCGTGAATGTGTACGTATTTGTAGATAACTGAATAGAACCAGTAGACTAATGGTAGTTGTGTAACTAATGGGGAACTTTTGAAAATCAGTTAAGCTGATTGAGTGCACACAGGTTTGCTTGTCTTATACATAAACTGCCACCTGTAGACATTATTTTTCTATTTCATGCTCTTAGAAAAAAAAAAAAAACATTTATTTTTCCTGATCACAATGACGTAAACATCAATGTTTCAAGTATAAGGAAACACTAGGAGAGGACCCAAACTCTCGTTGAAGTTGTCTGATTCAACAGATATCGTAATATTTCACAGAAAAGATGGTCCACTGCATATCGTATATTTCTGGATATTCTTCTGTCACATAAGGAGATATCAAGAAAGGCAAAGTATTTTCAAACATGTATCTACGACAAAAAACGCTATAATAGTAGAGTTAGGTTATAACTATGCATTGTGTTTTTTATATACCATCTAGCTCTATTCCTGGGACAAAAATTACTTCTTCCTCAATTGATAACTCGAAGTTAGTATGATATTTTCTTTCCTTCTAGGTTAGTAAGTAGACTACAAGACACCATGAACATATGAAGCCCCGTAAATGAGTTTATTTTCATAACTTAGAAATCAAAATCTGATAATGAGATTGTCTATTACCAACCAAACCGTTCTACATAGACTTCTTCAGCGTCATAGAGACCTAATGATATCTGCTCATGGACAGTGGCCATCCTGACAGCGCGAAACCCCAGGGGGTTCATAAGATTTCCAGGGGTACTTAGATGGCTGATCTAATAAAATCCTTTGCAGTACCATTGCATATTGAGTTCCATGTTCCATGTGATAAAACTGGGGGTTCGGGTAGATGGTCTTTTAACTCAGGGGGGTTCTTAACGATAAAAAGGTTTAGAACTCCTGCGCTAGAGTGTGGTGGTGTTGGTGGTGGTGGTGGTGGTGATGGTGGTGTGTGTGTGTGTGTGTGTGTGTGTGTGTGTGTGTGTGTGTGTGTGTGTGTGTGTGTGTGTGTGTGTGTGTGTGTGTGTAACCTTCTAGGGGTCTCGTACTACTGGACACAGCGCTGAAGAGGTAGAGGAGTGGTGAGGGGCTGTCAGGGGGTGTACATACACTCTTACCAATGAACAATGTGCTAACCCTGGCCACCACATCCAGAGACATGAGTCTGCATAGTGTCAGGAATATGGAATGGTGCTGAACGAGAAGAATACATATACTGTTGATCTGTTGGGAGGCAGAGGACGCTGTGCCACTCTCAACACACTCCAATGCACTGTTGTACGGTAGTAACTCTTCCCGTGGCCGTGGCACAGAGGCGAACTGTCTAACGAGTCTTTACTAAGCAAGTTTGATATATTTCGCGTCAATAACAAAAACATACGCGAAACACACAAGCACACGTTAATCCACGTAGCACGGGAACTAACTAATTAACTAACTAACTAACACCACACCAAGAAGCTAATCGTACAATATAAGAGAACGTCACGGCAGGATGAGTGAGTGGGCGAGGTACCCAACATGGCGACACTATTCTCGCTGCCCATGCCTCTAAATTTCATAATTTTTTTTCTACATTTACGCTTATTATTTCCTTCTTTATCAACAAATAACGACAAAACATTAAAGAGAAGCAAAAGTAGAAGATTCAAGAAGAATATAATCTGTGACAAATCTTTCCGTTATCTCAATTCCCCCCCCCCTCTCTCTCTCTCTCTCTCTCTCTCTCTCTCTCTCTCTCTCTCTCTCTCTCTCTCTCTCTCTCTCTCTCTCTCTCAGCTGGAGGGTCGGTTTCGCCTGTCCAGTAAAAAATTTCAGGGCGTAATTTCTGGTCTCCCAGAGGAACATCAGTCATTAAACCACAATATTTCCACACTGCCATATTAGCTCCATGAAACTATCTGTAGATAAAGTGGTAGTACGTAGATATAGTAGTAAAAGTAGTAGCAGTAGCAGTAATGGTACAGGTTGGAACTCTCAAATCCGGAATTCCATAACTCAGCAAATCCTACAAATCGCCATAATTTTAATTTGCAGGAATAATTTAAATTTCCCGGAATAAGGTAAGTTTGTCGGACCGCCGCTATGACCCAGTGGCGCTGTCATCTGTGTTTTCTATTTTCTACTTTTTTTCCAATACGTATTGTTTGCTTGTCTTGTTGTGAAATTAAACTTGTATTCCTTTAATGTGTATTTTTCTGTACCTTTCAGCATGCATATTTATTTGTACAGCTAACATACTGGAACAATGTTATAATGCAGGCTGACTAAGACTATGCAGGTGCCTTACGGTGATTAATTAAGGATCACCTGAAGTCCAGAATTTTCCGTAATCCGGCAAGCTTCAGGTCCGGAACAAGCCGGTTTTGGGAGGTAGTAGTAGTAGTAGTAGTAGTAGTAGTAGTAGTAGTAGTAGTAGTAGTAGTAGTAGTAGTAGTAAAATAAAACCGAATAACTAGAAATACCATCACAATAATTACAAAGAAAGAAACTAAGAACATTCTCTTCCCCCACCCCAACACACACACACACACACACACACACACACACACACACACACACACACACACACACACACACACTTAACAGGCGACAAACGCAACTATCACCCCAGCACACAATAACAGGACATCCCCGACCCACCAATAACTTTTTGACACTCGCCACAAACCCTAGGAACATATAACATAATACACAGGCAGACTCCCCTAGGTGCTGTAAATACAATGCGATCCTGCGAACACGGCTAGATATTTCTCTTTACATGCAAATGGCCAGGAACGGGACATACTCGCTCAAATGGCAGATACTTTGCTCGAACCTTCCTTCCCCTGCTAGCCCTGATCATGTCAAGTCTGGTGTTCACTCTATCAGTTCCTGTGTCGCGTGTTCGTGAATTAGTATCCGTGTGTGTGTGTGTGTGTGTGTGTGTGTGTGTGTGTGTGTGTGTGGGAGGGTGAGGGTGCGTGAGGGTGGCTTTGTCGTTGAAATGGTCCTCTCCCTCCTCTTACTCATGGTTCTCCCCCCTCTCTCTCCCTTTCCCTTAGTTCTCGGTCTCCCTTCCTTCCTCCCCTCTCCTCCCCCATGATGGAATGCAGTCCAGTGTCGTAGAAGTATATTCTTTTTTGGTCTAGTGGTCTTTGTCTCCCCTTTCTCTGGTCGTTCTACCCTTGTCATATGATGGTAATGATAAAATGATGTCTTTGTTACCGCTACCACCACCACCACCACCACCACCACCACTACTACTACTACTACTACTACTACTACTACTACTACTACTATTGCCATTACCACTATTACAGTTCCATTTCTATTATTAAAAGTACTGCATTTGATCTTTCCTTTCCACTTTCTGCAGCCGTTTGTGACAATGAGACTGCTGTATTAGTTGTTTTATCTATTTGTATCTCTCTCTCTCTCTCTCTCTCTCTCTCTCTCTCTCTGGAAGATTGAGAAAATTAAAGTAAAAGGAATGTGCACTTGGGATTTATCTACTGAACGCCATAAAAAATCTCAAAGAATAGTCACGAACGGTGTGTGTGTGTGTGTGTGTGTGTGTGTGTGTGTGTGTGTGTGTGTGTGTGTGTGTGTGTGTGTGTGTGTGTGTGTGTGTGTGTGTGTGTGAGCAAAATGTCCAATACCTAAAAATTAAGTCATTCCTGGATGGATGTCTTTTTTTTTCTCTCTCTCTTTTTTGCTTTCTTTTTTGTACTAACGTGACGTAAATTCGTTGCCGTAAATGAATAGTGAGAACAAAATGTGTGTGTGTGTGTGTGTGTGTGTGTGTGTGTGTGTGTGTGTGTGTGTGTGTGTGTGTGTGTGTGTGTGTGTGTGTGTGATGGAATATTGGTTGTTATTTATATCATACACCGCCTCTCTCTCTCTCTCTCTCTCTCTCTCTCTCTCTCTCTCTCTGCCATGCTTTATTCTATAGGCAGATCAGCGTCTCCGTGCGCGCCAAACGTAAATTGAAATATACTTTTAGTTCTGACGAATTGCACGTAATAAAATAAAACGAATAGAACAGAAAGAATAGGCGATCTGATTCCCTCAATACAATTCATGTCTCGCTTTAATTTTTCAGCCTCTATAGATCCTCGCATCCATGACCTGTAGTGCTCGCTCATACAAAAAGCTAGGTTGGGTAATGTTAGATTTGGTTAAGTTAGGTAAGAGAGAGAAAATGGTCTTTTAAAGTAAGGTAATTCAAGGAAAGGTATTCTCATGTTAAGATTGAATAAGTTATGCAGAAAGTTAGGTTAAGTAGTGTTAGGTTAGGTTAGGTTAAAAAAAAATATGCTTTGATAAGGTATGGTAGTCCAAGGAGAGGTAATGTTAGGTTTAGGTGAAGCAAGTCATGCTGAATGTTAGGCTGTCATGTTAGGTAAGGTCAGGTCAGGTCAGGTCAGGTAAAGTCAGGTTAGGTTACAGAGAGAAATAGTGTGGCAAGGGAAGTTAATTTAAGGAAAAGCAATGTTACTTTAATTGAAATAAGTCATGCAGAAAGTTAATTTGTGTCAGGTAAGGTCAGGTTAGAGAAGGAATGGTCTGGTAGGGTAACATGAATTAAGGAAAGGTCATGTTGGTTTTTAGGTGAAATAGGTTTAAGTACTTTAATGTGAAGTAGGTTGAGTTAGGTTAGGTAGGTTATAACTGGGTCAGGTCAGGTTAGGTAAGGATAGGTAAGGTTAGTCAAAGTAGGTTAAAGTAAAACAAAATTACCTTAAGTCATGTTGGACCAAATAAGGCAAGGCAAGGCAAGGCAAGGCAAGGCAAGGCAAGGCAAGGCAAGGCAAGGCAAGGCAAGGTAAGGTAAGGTACAGTAAGGTAGGGTAAGGTAGGGTAAGGTACAGTAAGGTAAGACAAAGTAACAGCTTTATGGAATTGTCTTCCGATAGGTCACAGAGCACGTGTTGTGGCGGGTGAGGCAGCGTCCCCCAGCGGCCATCCCTCAGCGTGTGTCATCCCCGCCCGCCCCGTTACCCTCGCAGGCATGCATCAACCTGCTCTGATTTAGGACCACTTTCTGAAGCACCGGCGCCGCACCTGCGATACTCCTAAAGGCTCTAGTTGAAGATACATTAGCTTTCAATGGTGTTCTTAAACTTACAGAGACAGATTAACACGATTTATTGATTATTAACAGGAATAACAGCCTTGAGAACCCGGTTAATCATCTTTTTGGCCTCTGAAAATAGTCGTGGTGAGAGAATAGAGTGTACCGCAGTGTTGCCGCCCCGGGAGCCGCTTTGCCAGGCTGGAGGAAGCTGCTCGCCTTTGTAGGATAAAATTAAACAATAATATCCGACTCGCCCATATCATTGTATTCCCAGAGCGTCCGTGTACTTTATTTTTTGAGGCTCGTGCGTATGTATACTGAAGCAATTACTGTACGTTGTCTTGTTGTTACTATGAATATTAAGTCTATATATTGTGGAGATAAACTAGAAAACTGATCAGAGAGAGAGAGAGAGAGAGAGAGAGAGAGAGAGAGAGAGAGATACAAGTCTGTTTATCTCCCACCTTAACACACACACACACACACACACACACACACACACACACACACACACACACAAACGAAGAATACCCTTTTAATTCCTCATTCGCTATATGACCCCAGTGCTGCTACACATTAAAACACCACCACTACCAATATACACCCACAGAAGGCTCACCATCACGACACTTAATTACTTACAAATATAGTGAAATGTGGGGCGGCGTGCAGTGTGGGTAAATTGCCTTCCATTCTCCTTTTTAACTCCTCTCCGCTGCAATGCCTCCTGTTGTGCTTTTATTTCGTTAGTTAGTATAGATTCGAGTCCCAGTGAGCGGCAGTGCGTTTCTCCCTCCACACCAGTACATATATGCCATGTAAACTCAAATACTGGGCGTTTCACGGTTAACAGAGGCGAGGCTCCGGCACATCACGCGGGGGGCCAGAATGTGTGTCAGTGTATAGGGAGGCTAACTGTAATGCTTCAATATTGCGCGATGGTCTCATGGCAGCGCTGTTCCTGACTTGTGTTGCGCGTTCTGGTCATTTCTATATTTGCACGTACGTATGTTTGAGTTTGTGTTTGTGTTGCGTTCCTGAGAGAGAGAGAGAGAGAGAGAGAGAGAGAGAGAGAGAGAGAGAGAGAGAGAGAGAGAGAGAGAGAGAGAGAGAGGTGAAATGTTGATATGATCTGACTGTTACGGATTATCTCTGTTGTTTGTTTGTTTGTTGGTTGGTTGTTGTTGTTATTATTATTATTATTATTATTATTATTATTATTATTATTACTACTACTACTACTACTACTACTACTACTACTACTATTACTATTTTTACTACTATTATTAATTATCATTGTAGTAGTAGTAGCAGCACGACCACCACAATTATCATTATTATTATTATTATTAGTAGTAGTAGTAGTAGTAGTAGCAGTAGCAGTAGCAGAAGTAGTATTGCTAACTTGATAATAACAAATAACATGAAACACAACAACACTCGCTATATTTCCATAACACAAACATTTAATTTGTCAGTCAGCATTCAGTACAATATTGTGTTCTATGTAATGCAAACTTGAATTATTACTTCACACTTTTATTATCTTTTCATTTGTACTAGACACCTGCTACTTTCACACACACACACACACACACACACACACACACACACACACACACACACACACACACACACTTTTCACCCTTAACGTTTTAATCCACTTCATTATCCTCTCATTTATTTGATTTTTTTTCACTCTCCACTCTCCCTTCTTTTTTCCCCTCACCTGTATTACCATTACATTCTCTTTACCCTTTGAAGCATATTTTTTCCACCCCTTCCCTCATCAGCACCCGGCATCTATTACCATCGCAGTTTTTCAAGGGTATAGTCTTCAATGCAAGTTCGTATTCCGTATCTCTATTCTCTCTCTGGCTCTTTCACTCCCAAGTTTACCTTCTTCTACATTTTCCCTTCCCGGCGACTAGACTTTCCGAGGGAGCCGCGTAGCCGGACCTAAAGTTTCGTAATTTGATTTGAGGCTCCTTTGCTTTTCCCTCAAGAGTAACAGTGAGCTGGAGAACGATTTTTTTTGTCTTGAGGCGCTTCATCTCCGCTTTCCTCCCGTGCAAAATGAATGTGTGTGTGTGTGTGTGTGTGTGTGTGTGTGTGTGTGTGTGTGTGTGGTTTTTATTCTTTAATCACTGCGCGGTGTCTGTCTGACTGTAATGAACTGTTGTTTTGAGTGTTGCAGTTAGAATTAGAGAGAGAGAGAGAGAGAGAGAGAGAGAGAGAGAGAGAGAGAGAGAGAGAGAGAGAGAGAGAGAGAGAGAGAGAGAGACTGACAAGCAAGACAATGAAGACAGAGACAAAACAGACGGAAGTAAAAAAAAAAGAGAGAAAAAAGTAAAAAAAATGCTGCAGACAACACACACACACACACACACACACACACACACACACACACACACACACACACACACACACACACACACACACACACATATTCTGTTTACTTCACTCCACTCCACTTAACAGTCGCGATATCATCTAGTCTCTCTTTATTCCATGGCAGAGCTGAATTGTGTTTGTGTTAACTGACTCTACTCTGACAGCAACAGAGTAGATGTGATGGTGGTGCTGGTGGTGATAGTGATAGTCATGGTGGATACAGTGGTGCAGTGATATGCTCCTGACGCACAATGATGGTAATGGAGGCAATGGTGATGATGGTGATGGTGAAGCTACGTAGATCTTGTATTGTGAATCGCTTTGCTTGTTCTCTCACTATGACTACTTCTAAAGGCCACAGTGATGATTTGTAAGGCATTCAAGACCGCTTCTCCTTTTAATGATATAGAAATCCTGTTTATCTGTAGTTAAAGTCATAAAAACACTCTTTGCTCTCTCACCACGACTATTTTTAAAGGCCACGGAGAAATATTGCTTCTCCTTTTAATAATATAAAAACCTAAAACTATAAAAAGTACCCTTAAAAACGCTTCGCTCTCTCAGTATAACCACTTTTAATGCCTTCAGTACCATGCGTTTTTTTTTATATTCATTTTGGTTACTATTTGGTGATCTTATACAGTTTCAGAAACTCATGTGGGGATTGAAAAAATGAAGACTGTTGCCATTAATTTTCTGACCTCCATAGATCCTTCCTAATGTCAATAAAATGGTCTAATCACACCCAAAACTCTTATTGAAAAAGAGTCTCAGTATTGAACGGGTTAAAGACCACAGGGGTTATTAGTCAGGTTATCAAGAGCGTTTTCCTCTTAATAACATAGAAACCTTGTTAATCTCACAGTACAATCATAAATCTGCCTTAAAATACCCGAGAAACTTCATTGAGAGTCTTGAATGTGGTGGACCAGCGGCGTAGAAGTGCCTCAGAGTATGTTCCTTCAGGTGACAGTGATGTTTGTTTCCTATACGATAACATTATCATAACACATTTTCTCTTACTCTCCTATCTCTTCCTTGTCCTTATCTTCTATTCTCAATTTTGCCCTCATCATCCTCGCCTTTAGTTTTCCTGTCCCCTTCGGCTCCTTCTTCTTCCTTCTCCTCCTCTTCCATCTTCTCAATTTCTCTCTTCTTCACGTTTACATTTTCCTCCTTCTCTTATTTTGTTTTCCTACTTTACTATTTTGTCCTTTAATTTTCCAATCTCCTTCACCTCCTTCTTCTTCCTTCTCCTCCTCTTCCATCTTCTCAATTCCTCTTTTCTTCACGTTTATCTTTTCATCATTCTTAACTATTTGTCCTCCATTTTGCTTTCGCTTTTGATCATTTTTCTCTTCCTCTTTATTCACATCGTTATAATTCTATTCCTCCTTTTTTCTTTTTCATATGTTACACTTCCTTCTCCCATGTTTCTTATCCTTTTCTATTGCTTCCTTTTCGTTCTCATCGTTATTTCTGTGTTTTTCGCGTCCTCCAACTCTTCATCCTCCTCCTCCTCCTCCTCCTCCTGTTGCTGTTGCTCGATGGAACACGGCCCCTTTAAACATGTTATTTTCCTGTCAGGGTCATAGCTACAAATACGGGAGGAATCGAGAGAAACTATTCCAACCCTCATTTCTAATTAAAGAGAACTCGAATTATACGAGACACACACAATATGCCGAAGGGTTCCCGAGGGATCGAAAAATGCGACTTCCTCCTTTATGAACAATGTGGTGGTTCATTTTCCAGGCGAGAACGCAGCTTTAGTGAAATTAATCCCTTTGACTTCACATTGCTTGACGATATATTGTTTGGCTCTAATCGTTAAAGACAGGTAAGATATGTAGACTCGTTACAGATGATGTGTCCAGTACTGTTTATGTTGTGTCCTCTTCTATCCATGTTCAGTGTGTTTACTTTCTATAAAATGTCTGCTTGTGATCATTAAAAGTTGCTAAGATGTACAAACTCGTTACAGAAAAGTATGCATTTCTATTTATGTCCAGTATTTATTTTCTAAACAACGTGTGCTTGTGATCATTAAAAGCAGCTAACATGTAAAGACTCGTTCAAGGAAAAAAAAGTATCCAGCCCTTTGTTCAGTTTCTTTGATTCCGATATGACGTTTGCTTATGATCCTTAAAAGTTGCTTAGGTATGAAAGACTCGTTCAAGCAAAACAAAAGTGTCCAGTATCATTTATACCCAGTGTGTTTACTTTCTATAAAACGTTTGCTTATGATCCTTAAAAATTGATAGGATAAAAAGTCATTCAAGAAGTGTCCCTTTCTTTTTATGTTAATGACTCGTTCAAGAAAAAAAATATTCAGTTTTATTTCTATCATGTTTACTTTTTATAAAACGTTTACTTATGATTCTTAAAATTAGCTAAGACGAAGACTCGTTCAAGAATAAGTGTCCATTTCTATTTACGTTCAGTGTGTTTACTTTCTATAAAATGTTCGCTTGTGATCATTAAAAAGTTGCTAAGACAAAGACTCGTTCAAAAAAAACTGTCTAGTTCTATTTACGTTCAGTTTGTTTTTGTCTCCCCAACGTTTGTGTGTGATCATTAAAAGCAGCTCAGATATCAACACACATGAAGAAAAGATTCGAGTTCTATGGAGTAATACCCTGTTTGTTTACTGCCTATATCTTTTGGAAACTAAATTGCTCCCTAAATTACACAGGAATATATCTTTTTTGAGGGCTATAAGAGTTAAGACACTCGGCCCGGGGAAACGGTGGTCGGGGCTTGTACGAGTAATATTGAGGCAACAAGATCACTGGAGCGGAAGGGCGTGGCCGAAAACAGGTGGGCGCGCTGGGTGGGTGGCAGGCAGGTGGGCTTGGTGGGCAGCTAGTGTGGTGCTCCCGACACGAGGAAGGTGTGGCGGACTATGGCAAATGTACAACTAAATATTAACAGGAATTGCATGCCGAACCCAACGTGGAGTGAGTTGGTAGTGCTGTGTGTGTGTGTGTGTGTGTGTGTGTGTGTGTGTGTGTGTGTGTGTGTGTGTGTGTGTGTGTGTGTGTGTGTGTGTGTGTGTGTGTGTGTGTGTGTGTGTGTGCCCAGGGAAACATTACCAGGCGAGGCACGCTACTATGCTGTATAGATTTGTTGTATGTTAACAGGAATGTCAGGGTATTGAAAAAAAATATATATTACAAGTTATGATAAATGGAAGGATGATTTATTTTATTCTATTAATTCTCCCTACAGGCTAATGGATGTAGAGTAACTAAGTATTAATGAATGTGCCGTATCACTATATAAAAGAATGATATCCAATAATTAAATAGTGAAATATGAAGATGGATATCCACTACAGCCGCGCATTGAATGAAAAATAACGAAGCTACTTCACACTAAAATTACACAATGAATACTAGTGAATAATTCTGAAAAACAAACTCATGAACGATAAAAAAAATGGCAATGAAATAAAACATACATAAATATATACACATGAATCACTTGCTCCAACTAGACACTAAATACGCAATTTGATGCTACTTCGCACTAAAACTACACAATGAATACTAGTGAATAATTCTGAAAACAAACAAACTTATGAACCATAACAAAAAGGCAATGATAGAAATATATACATAAATATATACACATGAATCACTTGCTCC
>NC_059290.1:2011724-2041724 GCF_017591435.1 Portunus trituberculatus
TTCAACTCAGTCTCATCTGTATTCTGTCCACCTTAGTAATGCAGGAGTCAACCACTACCTTAGGACTCTCTCATCCTATTACTAGTTTCCTCTTTCCTTCTCAACTATTAATACACGTCCAGAACTAAATAAGATAATAGTCTCATTTGTGTTCTGTCCACCTTTCTAATGCAAGAGACAGACATTACCTTAGGACTCTCTCATCCCTTTCACAGGTACACTCTGAAACTCCTGTTACTATATTCCTCTCTCCTGCTAGACACGTCCAGAACTAAATCAAACTGACTAAATATTTGTAATAGTCTCATGTATTCTGTCCACCTTATTAATGCGAGAGTTAACCAGTACCTAGGCTGTCTCATCCCTTTCACTGGTACACTCTGAAGTTCTTATTACTATTTTCCTTTCCTCCTCAACTATCCATACACGTCCAGAACTGAATCAAACTGACCAAATATTTGTAATAGTCTCATTTGTATTCTGTCCACCTTACTAATGCGAGAGTTAACCAGTACCTTGACTCTCTCATCCCTTTCACTGGTACACTCTGAAACTCTACCTACAACTATTTTCCTCTCTCCTGCTAGACTATCCGTACACGTCCAGAACTGAATCAAAATGACTAAATATTTGTAATAGTCTCATTTGTATTCTGTCCACCTTATTAATGCGAGAGTTAACCAGTACCTTGGCTCTCTCATCCCTTTAACCGGTATACTCAAACTCTTATTACTGCTTTTCTCTTTCCTACTCAAGAAAAAATATCCACATATATCCAGAACTGAATTATATATATATATATATATATATATATATATATATATATATATATATATATATATATATATATATATATATATATATATACCATGCGGGCTTTTCACGGGAATTTATGGTACAGTGGAACCATGCGTGCTTTGGGGTCCGAGGGGTCTCCAAGCGCACGGGGTCGAATCCTGTCCACGATCCGAGTGTAGGTTGGGCTTCCTCACTCTGGGCAACGGTTTCCTAGCGGGTGGGCTTTAAGATAGGAGGTACTCCAAAAAGTATCCCCTTTAGCCCATAAATTCCCGTGAAAAGTCCACATGGTATAAATAAATAAAAAAAAAGGGGTTACTTTTTTGGGGTACCTCCTATCTCAAAGCCCACCCGATAGGAAACCGTTGCCCCGAGTGAGGAAGCCCAACCTACACTCGGACCGTGGAGAGGATTCGAATTGACCTTCTTTCACATTTTCGGAGTGGCTAATAGAAGGGAAGTATTTTTCTTTAGTTATTTTTCCTTTAATTTTTTCTTTTTCTTTTACGCTCACGACCAAACTCCCTGACACGCAACGGAGATAAAGACACGCACAGCCATCAGGAACCAAGAAACAGTTTGGACATACGAGTCTCAGTGCAGGAAGCGTGACTGTGTTGGCTCGGGCTGCTGCTGCTTCTGTTGGCGAGTCTGCTTCAGCACACTCAACAAATGACCATGTATGAATCACGGTAAGGATTGAATTTCCATCGAGAGGAAGTGAACCAAGGGAAGGAAGACGTGAGGAGTGAGTGAGATGCTGCGAGTAGTGTCAGCTGGAAGGGAACAAGTCTTCAATGTGCATAGCTTGTGTGTTTTATGAAATTCTGTTTCTTTTACTTGAATATCTAAATGTAGGAAATACATTAGCTTGTTTTTTTGGTGGGTTCTTTTCCTCATTTTTCTTTCCTTTGCATTTCATCTTTTTAGGACATCTGAACAATCTTTTTTTTTCGTTCTTTTCGTTTATAAATAGAAATGCCCCATAAACTTTAAAATCCATTCTTTATTGAGATATGGCACGTAAAGACACTATAAAAGTCACGAGTAACAGAATCATAACATTAATGCCACATCTAACTGCATTATTTGTAGTACATTTACAAGAATCTTCAAAATCTCTATTCTGTTCATTTAACTAGAAGACAAAGACTAATACACTTGCTTTTTTTTTTTCGTTGTGTGTGGAATTTGAACTGTAATACACAACATTTCCTGCTGTTAAGTGAGAAATGTTAAAGCTGTCCCAGTGTTACGAAAAGCAGGCACGGCTCAGTTGAGATTGAGGATGAGGTGGTTGGGACATCTTGAGTGAATGGACGAGATTATAATTGCTAAAAAATGGAAATGTGCACCAGACAGCAATAGATCGGAGGGAAGAACACTGAAAGGATGGGGAGATACAGATAAGGAGACACTGGATAGATAGAGCAAGTCAGAAACAGAGGAAGTAAGAAGATAAGGGACAATGCAAGACAGACGAGAAAGGACGAGGATGCTGGCCATGACACTGATTGAGATTCATCACAAAGACGAAATAAAAAGTCAGGAATTTTTATCATTATTGTTATTACTATTATTGTTTTTTTTTCATTATTATTAATTTTTCATTTCTACATGCTTTTTATTCATTCGCTCCTTTAACCTCTTCAGTACCAGGGCATTTTTTCATATTCCTTCTGATAACTATTTGGTGATTTTATACAGCTTCACAAACTTACGTTAGGGATTAAAATAGTGAAGACTCTGGCCATTAATCTTCTGACCTTCATGCACCATTTCTAATATCAATAAAACCATCTAATCACACCCAACACTCAAGGTAAAAATGCGTCTCAGTACTGAAGGGGTTAATTCATTTACTTATTCATTCTACTTATACCAAAACCAAAAGTTATAAGACATGAGGCAGAAAAAGCAAACATTTTCTGTCACCCTCATCTTTTTCAACACCTTCCCCTTTAACTAATGCTGAATAGAGAAACGCGCTCTCCACACCTCTTCCTTTCACATCAATCTTCATTTGGATTTACGTATTAGCAGATTAGCACTAATAATGTTAACCTACACAATGCATTCTCTTCCCCGCCCTCTTTCGTTCATATAAATTCTGGGGTAGATTTATTAGAGTTCCTCGTTGTATATCTCTTTGTTCTTATTTATAAACTGCACGAGGATTTATCGCCACTGTTACTTCCCCCTTCCACTTTTGTTTCAATGTGTTCATAATTAACGTGTAGATTAACCTTCATATTTTTCCCATTTTTTATAGGGGGGTGGGGGGGGCTGGTTTACTTTTGTTCTCCGTTGTTGTTGGTTCTGAATTAATCCTTGTTTCTACTCATTTCAGCATTTTTTTTTTATCTATTTATTTATATGAATGTTTTGGATTATTTAAAATTTCCACGGTTTCCTATTTTGTTGCTGTTTTGAATTTATTTCTTGCAATCTTCGAGCATGTCACGTCTTTCCTTATCCTTCTATACTCATTCTGCTCTTATCCTTATTCTTCTTTACTCATTCTAATCTTATCTTTCCATTTACTTATCTTACTATTCTCTTATCCTTCTCCATTTCTTGCAATTTTAGAGCATATCACGTTTCTGTCCTTCCCTATTCTTCTATACACATTCTACTCTTATCCTTATTCTTCTATACTGATTCTACGCTTATCTTTCCTTTTCTTTATCTTACCATTCTCTAATCTTCCTCTTTTTCTTGCAATCTTGGAGCACGTCAAGTTTCTGTCCTTCCCTATTGTGATGAAAACTAGCTAACCCTTATTACTAGAGTTGTTTGTTCACAGATGTATCATTTCGTGCTTCAAATGTTTCGTGTGCGGATTATAAATATAGAGGCTCACTCACCCACAGTCTTAGGATCCCTGTGTGAATGAAGCGTGTATGAGAATCTGAGTGTGTAAATAATGTTAATATATAAAAAGAAGTAGATAAAGAAAAACATTGAAATAAAAAATAAATAAATAAACAAAAATAATTAAATAAATAAAAACAATTAAAAAGAATGAACTGTATATATGTAAAAAAACTCCTAATTTTAAAGAAAGGTAAAAGATGAAAGATAAATAAAATAAATAAATATGGCCTAATACCCAAGAAAGGATGATGGCTCCACCAAAAAAAAAAAAAAAATAAAATAAATAAATAAATAAATAAATAAAAATAAATAAATAAAAATAAAGAGTCAGTTGCCTCCAGCCACTCTTTCTGTAATGTGTCGGGTATTCTTGGTAAGTAAAGCCCATGTTAAATTCAAGTCTGCAATCTATTTCTCCTATAACATCACTCCTATTCTTCTATACTCATTCTGATCTCACGTCACTCTTTGTAGCATTTATATCCCATACTGCTTTGCTTACCTTATTGTTCTCCTTCTATAACATCACACCTATTATTCTATTATTCTTATCCTTATTCTTTACTCATTCTGCTCTTATCTTTCCTTCTTTCCTTTCCTCTTTGTAATATATCTCATTCTATTTTGTCTACCTTATTATTTTCTTATTTTCTGCATTTACTCTATAAAATTCTTCTAATATGTACTGTGAGTATTCCATTTTCTTCTGCAATGTTCCATTATTGTCTGTTTCTTCTACATGTCTATAATATTGTGTTATTTGTCATGTTAATTGAATATCGATAATTTAATATTGTTCTCGATACAATGCTGTTTATTCCATTCCAAGAAAATACATATGAGAGAGAGAGAGAGAGAGAGAGAGAGAGAGAGAGAGAGAGAGAGAGATAAAGACTTTCATCACCAACAACACTAAAGTTTTCGCAATGAAGTGTCGTTATTTTGAACCAGCTATTTTGTCACTTTAGCGGAATCAATCAACATTATTACCGAGTTTTCCGTCCAGTCTCTTGTATTGACATTTAAAGGCAATACTTGGAATTTCTCAACCACTGAACTCCCTTTACTTTTCACATTCATTTCGTATCTGTACCCTTCCTTCGCTGCTTATCGCTTTCCATTACACTGCTGTATGTCTAATGTGTATTCAATATTTAAAGGCAATACAAGGAAGCGGTGCACTCTGAATAATCATAAAGTTTCCGGTTTTTTGGCTTTGTATATCAGTGCTTCTCGGGGGGATTAATCTGTGTATCACTTAATTTTCTCTGATCTATATTTATACATTTTTTTTTTTATGTAGGGAAGAGGGCCAGCCAAGGTCAAATAAAAGATTAAAAAAAAAGGCTCACTTGAGTGCTGGCTCTCTAAAAAGTGGAAAAGCGTGAGCCAAAATTAGGGAGCAAATGCCTCGATACCTCCCTCTTAAAAGAAGACAAGTTATTATTTTTTTTTCTTTATATCATGTGGGCTTTTCACGGGAATTTATGGGCTAAAGGGGATACTTTTTTGTGGTACCTCCTATCTCAAAGCCCACCCGCTAGGAAACTCTTGCCCCGAGTGAGGAAGCCCAACTTACACTCGGACCGTGGACAGGATTCGAACCCGTGCGCTTGGAGACCCCTCGGACCCCAAAGCACGCATGGTTCCACTGTACCACGGCTTTAACATATGTATTTTTTCATCTACATATCATTACTTTACTTTCTTCAATCCATACATCATTACTTTATTTTCTCTAATGTACATATCATTACTATATTTACTTTAATTTACTTACATATTATTACTCCATTTTCTTAACCTTCCATATATCATTTTATCTATCTATATCATTACTCTTTGTTTATTCTTTATGTATCATTTTATTTTCTTTACTCTATCTATATCATTGTTTTATCTTATTTAGTCTCTATATATCAATTTATTTTCTCTAATTTATATATCATCACTTTATTTTCTGTCTCACATCCTTCAGTTAACGTCACGATGGAGGTGTTCTTAGTGCTAAAACTATCACAAACCGTTTCATTTTCCTGACACGTCTTACACACACACACACTCCATCAGGAACTTTTCATTGTTATTACGTCAGTTTTTTGCTCAATATCCCGCATTCATCATTCAGACACAGGAAAGTTATCAAGTCTTACAAATAACTTTCTTAACATCTTGCACGTTATACACTCACACTTCTCGGCAATCAGTATCACCACCTCACATTTTTTATGCAATATTCCGCATTCAACATTTAGAGACAAGGAAGTTTTTACCACTCAATCACAAATAACTTTCTTTATTTCCTTTACATCTTATTCACTTTCAATTTTCATACTTTTTAATCCACAAACTCAATTTCAATACAATACCCAACATTCAACATTTAGAAACGACGAAGTGTTTGCCACTCAACTATCTTTTCTTTACATTTTATTCGTTTTTCACTTACATACTTCTTAATCCACAAACTTAATTTCAATACAGTACCCAGAATTCAACATTAAAAAAAAAGGAAGTTCTTTTTACTCAACTGTCATAAATAACTTTCTTGATTTCCTTTACATCTTACTCGCTTTCCACTTACATGCTTTTCCTTAATCCACAAGTTCATTTCCAACACAGTATCCAACATTCAACATCTAGAAATAAAGGACGCTCTTATCACTCAACTGTCACAAATAACTTTCTTTCCTTCCTTTACATCTTACTCGCTTTTCACTCACATATTTCTTAACCCACAATCCAATATCTAACACATCTCACTTTCAACATTTAGAGACAAGGAAGTTCTTATCATTCAACTATCACAAATAACTTTCTTTCCTTCCTTTACATCTCATTCGCTTTCCACTCACATACTTCTTAATCCACAACTCAATATCAACACAACATCCAGCATTCAATATTTAGAACAGTTACCAAGGACCACAAACAACTTTCCTGCCATCCTGCTAATCAATATTACCACCTTATTTTTCTGTGCATCCCGCATTCGCATTTAGAAGCAACATGAAGGATTAGTCTCATTACTCATTGGTGCAGGAGTTCATGAGAAGAGAGGGGAGGTGTTCGGGTGTCTGTCACTGCCACGGGGAACTCCTAGGACCATAACGGGACATTAAACACCCTTGAGGGGAGGTAGGGTGCTTCATTATAACGGCGCAGGGGAAGGCAGTGGCGATGTGTGTGTGTGTGTGTGTGTCAGATGCGCACATCATAAGTGAAATATGAAAAATATAAGAAACAAGAAATAAAGATATATGGAAGTATGCTAGTTCGCCAGTATGCGGCGTGTAACCGTATCCAGCCATAAAAGAGATTAGGAAGGGCAGGAGGGTCTCATGTAAACATCCGGTGGTAGTGTTGTCGTCTTGGATGTTGTTCGTACCACACGTGGAGTTCATTTGAGCTTGTACTTGATTGGTGAATGGTACATTCTGAGGGGCGTGTTGTGTGGGTCAAGACACGCCCCCATAAGTTCCTGAAGGGAAATTGTAGAGGTTTGGGGAGGAAGAGAGAGGAGAGAGAGAGGAAGCAGAGAGGACAACCGCGGCTCTAAGCGGGCCACCCTCGGCTGCATAGCTGAGGGCGGCGTTTTGTACTTCATATATAACCAGTAAGTGGAACTATAAGTTGTAATGCAGTCTTTTGAGGTAAATTAGAATGGAGGAAGAAGCATGATAGGAGGTTTAGGTATTATGTGGTATTAGTTTATTATGGTTTATGTGGTTGTACTTTGGTTCATAATGACGTCGTTATATACTTGCGTTTTCATCTATGAGTAAGGGAATTTGTATACGGCTACCTACGTATGTGCATGTGTGTTGCTCTGACGAATAAGTTACATAACATATTTACTAGTGTGTAATTGTGTACGAAGTTAACGTGGTTCCATGTATGGGTACCAAGAGAAAGAGATTATTTGAGGAAGTCACTTGTGTGGAGATATCAATATTTGTCATTATATTTCGGTGGTGTTACGTTGTCATTTTGTTGAACGGAGTCTGGTAATTATATGTGGATGGTAATATATTTGGTGGTACGTCATGTGGTTGCTTGCATTCATGTACCAAGTAAAGGTCATCCTTATATACGGGTAGCTGGGAAAAAGGGGTAATATTGTACGTGCTACGTATGAGATTTACGGAGAAATAAAGCACCGGGTTCAGATGTTGTGATACGTTATGAAGATATTGTGGATGATGGTTGAAGTGAAATCCGTTTTGATGCGAGAATATCTACGAGATTAATGCAGTTCTTAAGGATGTTTGTAAGAGAAATTGTAATAATTGCAGTGGAGAAGGCAACAGAAAGGAGTACTTTCGAGATGTTATACACATTAGCCAATATGCAAATATAAGTAGCTACGCACGGGCAGTAAGTTGGCGAATGTTATTGACATTGATATGATAATATCGTTGAGTCAGTAATATCGTGGAATGTGAGGGTTGATATTCGGCAACATGAGGTATATTTATGTCATGAAGAATATAATATGTGGGTTGCAATATTGTGTGAGAGGAATGTTTAGGAAGGAAAATATTGGGAGGACTTAGATACATATCTATACTGCGTGAGGGAATAGGTGTGAGGAGAATATATATCTAGGAAGAAAGGGATGAAGATGGATATTTGGATTAGAAAATATATATTGATATTTGTTAAGAGGTAATTAATAATGAGTTGAGGAACATACATATCAGGAAAACAATGTGAGGATTGAGTCAAGGAAAATATATATCTAGGAAGAAAACGAAGTGGGGATAGATATATAGGTTAGAAAAAAAAAAACTTAATATTTGTTATAAGGTAATTCATATTGAGTGAGGAAAATATATATCAAGGTAAATAATATGAGGACTGAGTCAGAATTCATATGTCAGGAAGGAAAACATATAATATTGCATTGATAATTGTTAACAAGACCATCATAGATCAGCTTGACATATGAAAAGGAATTAAAATTCATGAGGTTAAGATCTTATATAGATAGACGTAAAAATCGATATTGCAGAGCCATAAGGATGTCATTCCCGGAACTACACTAATAATGTTAACATCAGAGTAAATATGATAGTAAATATGATATATATGTGTAGTAAGGAAACAAGTGTAAGTATGAAGGTTGATATAGAGTGAGGTAAAACGGAGTAAGCACATGATATTAAGACATTAAAGTTGCGAATTATAATGTGAAGAAAGACGCGTCAAACATATCATTCCTTGTGTGTACATTGACTCTTGTGCCTAGCAACACTTGAACACTTCGTGCCAACCTAGGGGCATAAGGCGTGTACAAGTGGTTGTGATCAACTAGGTGACAAGTTGTTTCTCTCTGGCCAGAAGTAAATATTAATATACATTATGTGAATGCCGGTCTGGGGATTGCCGATTCAGAAGAGTGGGGGACGCCCTGAAAGCTTCGTTTCGACAGTACCCGGCATGGTAGTGTTGAGTGATACACAAGGATATTAGTGGGCCCACTAGTGAATATGTTGAGTAAAGATATCTATCCATGGATTGATTTTAACATGTGCGTACTCGAGTCAAAATTAATACATCAAGAGTAGTCTGACTTATGAATATAGATGAGAGGATGTGAGGTAAATATGAGATATGAAGGCAAATAGTAAATACCAAAGTAAATATATGAATATATGGTCATGGGATGTGGATTCTGGAAAGGTTACGATGAGGTAAATATGAGATAGTGAGACGAGGATATTCATTATATTAGAAAAGTTGCTGTGAGGATATTGAGTATATTAGAAAAGTTTGCTGTGAGGATATTGAGTATATTAGAAGAGTTTGCGGTGAGGATATTGAGTATATTAGAAAAGTTTGCTGTGAGGATATTGAGTATATTAGAAAAGTTTGCGGTGAGGATATTGAGTATATTAGAAGAGTTTGCGGTGAAGATATTGAGTATATTAGAAAAGTTTGCGGTGAGGATATTGAGTATATTAGAAGAGTTTGCGGTGAGATATTGAGTATATTAGAAAAGTTTGCGGTGAGGATATTGAGTATATTAGAAAAGTTTGCGGTGAAGATATTGAGTATATTAGAAAAGTTTGCGGTGAAGATATTGAGTATATTAGAAAAGTTTGCGGTGAAGATATTGAGTATATTAGAAAAGGTTGCGGTGAGGATATAGGAAAAGGTGCATATGCATATATACGTCTGTGTAGGTCATGACTGTATTGGGCAAATATTATTATTGAGATAGCAACTTGATAAAATAAGATGAAGATATAGTGAACATATGCAAAGGTAAAGTGGTTATACATGTTCCGAAGGCAGAAAACTGGCGACAGTGATATTGATATTAGATTAATATGCAGGCATTTGAAGGTTTCTTGTTGATGAGGACGAAGATATATGACTAACATGGAAGTTAAGGTGTCTCTATATAATTTGGAGGGATATATGGCGATCTGGAAGATTTTATAGAGATTAGGATAAATGTATAGTAATGAGTGTTAATGAATGCCTTTATCTGTGATTTTGACGATATATGTGAAATAAGGGGTATATCTATGGGATTGAAAATAGATACAATGTGAGATGTCGTACTTAACACAACACAGGACATTTGGTTACAAGTCTGAGTTGAGCTATCGTGATATCGTAGGAAATCATCAGTGGTTTCAGTAGCTTTCACTTGATTATATAACATTTTAAAGGAAGATTTAAAGTTAATGCAAGGATTGTAAAGGTAATCAGTTAACGACGATAATGAGGAAAGAAGAGCTATTGATGAGGTATCAAGCGAAAAATATATAGAAGGACATTACTCCCCATCTTATCGTTAGCTATATGGTAAGGCTTGAAGGTGAAACAAGACGAAAATATATTAAAGAAATACGATATGGATGTTGACTATCAAGAGATTAAGATGGACATTATATAATATGATGTAGTTAGGAAAACACTGATATGAAAGGAGTACAAGTTGAAACTAAATAATGAAGTAAATATTAATGTTTAACCTGTGGAATACATGGTGTGTTTCTTGTCTGTGTGCTGGTGATGATACAGAACGGTAATGGTTGAGTGTTTTAACAGCAAGCTAATATATTTTTGTATTTTGATTTTCGAGTATAGTGCGTATATTACATATAAAGATAGATATCGTGACTTAAGGTGAGAAATAACAGCGTATTCCTTACACGGCAACTCAGAATCAGATTTATTTCTTGGTGTGGTAACATTTTCACAAGTGATGGATTTTCCAGTGTTTCAAGTGCTTATATCAACATATTACGTGGATCTGAGAGCAGCTATTTCTTATTGCAAGATTAATGCAATCTATATATCAGTACTTCTGAATCCATTGCGTCAGTTCATTTTCGACATCGTGATATTGTGCATGCTTACGGGATGTAATAATTTTTCTTGTGTTTTCTGTTATTTTGTATGAGACGTCACCCTTATCTGAGATAATGAGATAGTAATTCCTCCATATTTATGTATACACTTAGAAGTTTCACCATGTAATATGCTTTTAATAGTGATGTATTATGACTGCATTGCATACTTGAGTTCCAACTTACTTCTATTGAGAAATTCTGACGACACCTGAACGATGTCTACAGATGCTCTCCTTGATTGTTTCTGTATCTTGTAAGATGTTGATATATATCCTCTGAATAATATTGATATAATTTGGGATAATGAGCTGATTTCTTTTACAATCTATGATATGATATACACTCCTCCTAGTTATGGACATATATATGCATAATACTATGATAAATGTTGTCATAATTCCTCTGAATAACATAGGTATGATTTGAGATTGTGAGTTGATTTTATATGATTAATGCTGTATTTATACTACCTAATGATATATTTTCCTCCTAGTTATAGACATATATTCATATCAAAGTAACGAGTATCGACTGCATTGCCATATCTTTTCCATTACCTTGCTTTGTGTGTTGACATATCTTTTCCACTACTGGTCAATATCATGATCTCTCCCTGACCATATATATATATAGTTAATTATTCTCTCTCTGCAAAGCCCTTTTTGTGAATATTGAGGTGCAGACGCATTTTTCTAATATATGCCTTCTTAGCAGAAAGTATTGGACCCATTGCCCTACATTCCTACGTATATAACATAGCTGGCTGGAGACTTGGATGCTGGCTAGAGGACAGGGGTCTGGCGGGTGCTAACATGCTTCATGGGTGGGGAAAGTACCGCTATCAGGTGCGCGGTCGCCCAAGCCCTCATCCTTCCTACGGGAGGCATGCACACCCTGCCCACCCACCCACCCTTCACTACATTGAATGCGCGGGACGCGCATTCTGAGGGGATGTTTGTCAGATGCGCACATCATAAGTGAAATATGAAAATATAAGAAACAAGAAATAAAGATATATGGAAGTATGCTAGTTCGCCAGTATGCGGTGTGTAACCGTATCCAGCCATAAAAGAGATTAGGAAGGGCAGGAGGGTCAAAGGTCATGTAAACATCCGGTGGTAGTGTTGTCGTCTTGGATGTTGTTCGTACCACACGTGGAGTTCATTTGAGCTTGTACTTGATTGGTGAATGGTACATTCTGAGGGGCGTGTTGTGTGGGTCAAGACACGCCCCATAAGTTCCTGAAGGAAATTGTAGAGGTTTGGGGCAGAGAGAGAGAGAGAGAGAGAGGAAGCAGAGAGGACAACCGCGGCTCTAAGCGGGCCACCCTCGGCTGCATAGCTGAGGGCGGCGTTTTGTACTTCATATATAACCAGTAAGTGGAACTATAAGTTGCAATGCAGTCTTTGAGGTAAATTAGAATGGAGGAAGAAGCATGATAGGAGGTTTAGGTATTATGTGGTATTAGTTTATTATGGTTTATGTGGTTGTACTTTGGTTCATAATGACGTCGTTATATACTTGCGTTTTCATCTATGAGTAAGGGAATTTGTATACGGCTACCTACGTATGTGCATGTGTGTTGCTCTGACGAATAAGTTACATAACATATTTACTAGTGTGTAATTGTGTACGAAGTTAACGTGGTTCCATGTATGGGTACCAAGAGAAAGAGATTATTTGAGGGAAGTCACTTGTGTGGAGATATCAATATTTGTCATTATATTTCGGTGGTGTTACGTTGTCATTTTGTTGAACGGAGTCTGGTAATTATATGTGTATGGTAATATATTTGGTGGTACGTCATGTGGTTGCTTGCATTCATGTACCAAGTAAAGGTCATCCTTATATACGGGTAGCTGGGAAAAAGGGGTAATATTGTACGTACTACGTATGAGATTTACGGAGAAATAAAGCACCGGGTTCAGATGTTGTAATACGTTATGAAGATATTGTGGATGATGTTTGAAGTGAAATCCGTTTTGATGCGAGAATATCTACGAGATTAATGCAGTTCTTAAGGATGTTTGTAAGAGAAATTGTAATAATTGCAGTGGAGAAGGCAACAGAAAGAGTTGTGATTGTTACTTGTCGGCGCCGTATCGAACACCTTATGTATAGATATTAGTTTTGTTAATTAAAGATAGAAAAACCTTTGACTATTTATAGCCAGTAGCTAGACAATTTGTGCAACGTCGTGCAACAGCTCGGAGCACGACAAGAGAGAGAGAGAGAGAGAGAGAGAGAGAGAGAGAGAGAGAGAGAGAGAGAGAGAGAGAGAGAGAGAGAGAGAGAGAGAGAGAGAGAGAGAGAGAGAGAGAGAGAATTCTATCATAATCAGGTGCTCTTTGCTCCACAGTAAAAAAGAAAGTTTATTCTCTTGAACGTCCTTCCCTCTTGACACAAAGGAAAAGAAAGACAAAAAAAGAAAAAAAAAGAAAAAAAGGAGAAGAGAAAAGAAATAAAGGGAAATAGACGACAAGAAACTACGAGGGTGTAAATGTAACATGAATACGTGGAGTGTTGTGACATGACACGGAGCGGAATGTGATATGAATAAGTGTCAATTTCACACACACACACACACACACAAACACACACACTGCTCCACTCTAGCATTACATCTAATAACATACACGCTACTTAAGGACAAGAGAGAGAGAGAGAGAGAGAGAGAGAGAGAGAGAGAGAGAGAGAGAGAGGAGAGCACCAACATACAACTTAAGTGTATGTCAGTTTTGGAGAGGACGGTGGCAGCGGCGGTAACTCAGTGCAACTTACGCTGAACCACTTCCCGCGCACGTCGAAGCGCGGACAAGTGCGTGGCCCACCTGTGTCTTTCATTACAGGAAGTTATCGAGAGTTACTGCACGTCGTCCCTGCGTCTTGTGGTGCCGTGTGTCCACCTCCACCTCCTCCACCTCCACCTGAGTGCATCCAACGACCAAGCACCTTCTGCGAATGCCAAAAGTGCTCAATAGATTGCTTCCTGTGACCTTTTCATTCTTCCTCTCAGCAGTGTGGCAATCTCTTCCTCATTCTTCTTACCTCCCTCCTCACATTCGTCACTTCCTTCCTCCCTCCCTCCCTCCCTTCCTCGCAATCTCCGTTACTTCTCCTCCTTCCTCTCTTCTTCCTCCCTGTTTCTTTTTCTTTCTCTGTCTCTTTCTTTTTTTTTCTCTGTTACTTCTCCTACCTCTCTTCTTTCTCTCTCTTTCTCTCTCTCTCTCTCTCTCTCTCTCTCTCTCTCTCTCTCTCTCTCTCTCTCTCTCTCTTCCCTTCCTCCTTCACTCAGCTGATTCAGAGCAATTTTCGTTACAAGGAAAGCTCTTAATAGCTCCTTTTTCTCCATACTCCTCCCTCCCTTCTTCTCTTCCTCTCTCTTCCTTCCTTCCTTTCCTTCTCTCCCTCCCTCATCAACGGTAACTAGTCTTCCTCTCTCCATCACTCACTACCTCTCTCCTCCCTCACTGCCCCTGTACTTAACCTTCTTCTCCTCCCTCTCTTCCTTCCCTTCCCTTCCCTTTTTCATTTATTATTTAAGTTTAGTGTTTGACGGTTGCTTGTTTCCCTAAGTACCGTGTGGTTCCCCTTTTTTTTCATGTAATTCTATGCAGTTCATCAATAAACTCCCTTGTCTTACCCTTCCTTCCTTCCTTCCTTCCTTCATTCATTCATTCTTTCCTTCCTTCCTGTTACCTTCACGCTCTCCCTTCCTTACTTTTCTTTCGCTTCCTCAATGCACTTCAACAATGCTCTTCCCCTGATCTTACTTTCCTCCTTTTTCACCACAAGTTTCCTTCTCTCTCTCTCTCTCTCTCTCTCTCTCTCTCTCTCTCTCTACTTAAGTGTATTCCAGTTTTAATTCTTTCTCTGCCTCTCTCTCTCTCTCTCTCCTCTTTCATTCTCTATATCCTGTACTTCCTTCTCCTCTCCTTGCCTCTTCTTTTTTCTTTTTCCTTTTTATTCTTTTCTTCTCCTTCTCATCCTTCTCCTCCTCCTCCTCCTCCTCCTCCTCCTCCTGTGCGCTCTCTTCTCTAACTCCATCTCGTTCCTCTGCTCTTGTTGTAAATTCCTCTTCTCCTTTACTTCACCTCCTCCTCCTCCTCCTTCTCCTCCTCCACCACCTCCTCTTACTCCTCCTCCTCCTCCTCCTCCTTCTGCTTCAACTGCTTTCATTCCTCCTCCTTCATTGCCTTTACATCCTTCCTCCTCTGCATTCTCCTCTTTCCCTTCTTCATTTTTCGATTTTTCTTATACTGTTTGTTGTTGTTGTTGTTGTTGTTGTAGTTGTTGTTTATTCTATCATCTTCCCTCCTTTTCTTTCTTTTTTTTTTTTGCTTCTCTTCCTCTCAATGTTACTGTTGTTTTTGTTGTTGTTGTTGTTGTTGTTGTTGTTGTTGTTGTTGTTGTTGTTGTTGTTGTTGTTGGTGGTGGTGGTGGTGGTGGTGGTGGTGGTGGTGATGATGGTAGCGTTCTTTTCTCTTTCTCTTCCTCTTCCTCTTCCTCTTCCTCGTCCTCGTCCTCTTCCTATTCCTCCTCCTCCTCCTCCTTCATCTTCCTCCTCCTTCATCTTCCTCCTCCTCCTGCATCTCCTTCAACTCCCCTCTTCGTTTTTTTCCCTCTCTCCCTCTTACTGTTGCTATTGGTGATGGTGATGGTTGTGTTCTGTTCCTTCTCCACCACCACCACCACCACCACCACCACCACCACCACCACCACCACCACCACCACCACCTACGCACGCGGGAAATGCAGGCAAGAGCAGGTGTGTGGCGCCAAACTAACCCTCGAGTCATTGCCCCAACGTTTCTCTCCTCATTATATATTTAAGACAGAAATACCGAGGCTCGGGCGGGTGGTCGCGTGTCCGCCGCCCTTCCCTCACTACTACTCGGCTCGCCACGTCCTTTCCCGCCTCTACGCTTTGTCGCCCCCTCCATTACCTTGATCAGAATGTCACTGCTAGCGGCGGTAAGGCCAATCCGGGAGAAAAAGTGTCCTAAAACCTTCCTCCTCCTCCTCCTCCTTTTCCTTTTCCTCCTCCTCCTCCTCCTTCTCTTTCTCCTTTTTTTTTCCTCTTTTGTTCTTGATTCCTTGGGTTTTTTTTCCTTTTCTGTCTCTCAGTTCCCTCAGGTTATCTTTTTTTTTTTCCTTCTCTTTTTTTTTTTTGTCTAATTGTTTGTCTCTATTCTTCCTTCTCCCCTCAGGACATCTTGACTTCTCTTTTTTTTTTTTTTGGTGTTATTGTTGTTTTCTTTTTTCCCCTCGTCTTTAATTATTTCCTTCTATTCTTGGAGCTTTCTTTTGTTTTGGTCTTTTCTTGCAGGATTGATATTCTTAATCTTCACGATAATTTCCTTCCTACTTCCCTTACTCTCGTCGTTCTTCAGTTTCCCTCCCTCCTTTCCTTGTTTTCCTCTGTTTCCCTCCCTCCTTTTCTTTCTTTTCTCTGTTTCCCTCCCTTCTTTTCTTGTTTTTCTCTGTTTTCCTCCCTCCTCTTCTTGTTTTTTTCTATTTCCTCCCTTCTTTTCTTGTTTTTCTCTGTTTTTCTACCTCTTTTCCTTGTTTTTCTGTCTCCCTCTCTCTTTTCTTTTTTCTCTCTTTTCCCTCTCTCCTTTCCTTGTTTTTCTGTTTCCCTTTCTTTTTTTCTTTTCTTCTCTGTTTCCCTCCCTCCTTTCCTTACTTTCCTCCTTTCTTTGGCTTTCCTGTACACATTTCCCTTTTTTTCCTTTTCCCAGGCTTTTCCATACAAGTTTCCCTTTCTTCTTTCCTTCTTTCCCCCTTCCTTTCCTTCGTTTTTCTATACAAGTTTCTCTTCCTTCTTTTCTTTCCCTTCCTTGACTTGCTCGTCTATCAAGTTTCCCTGTCTTCTTTTCTTCTTTTTCTTTGCTTTTCTATCAAGTTTCCCTTCCTTCTTTCCTTCTTTTTCTTAGCTTTTTTTTTATCAAGTTTCCCTTCTTACTTCCCTTCCTTCCCTTGGCTTTTCTATACAAGTTTCCCTTCCTCGTATTTTTCCTTCGTTTTTACCTTCAAGTATTCTTCTAATTCTCTTCCTTTACTTCCTTCTCTACCTTCTTCTCACCATCCACTCCTTTCTTACTTTAAAGTGCAATTAAGTATGTTGTTTTGCATCGTCCCTTTCCTTCCTTTCTTTTTCCTCCCTCTCTTCCTCTTTTCCCTGTAATTAAATGCCTCTCATCCTCCTTTCATTTTTTATCTCATTCTTTTTATCTCCTTTTTCTCCATTCCTCCATTTCCTCCCTTTGATTTCTTCATTTTCTTAACTTAAACACCAATACACTAAATTTTCCTATTCATCTCCTTTCTTCCTTTCTTCGCCCACTTCTTGCATTTTGTTTCTCTCCTCCTCGTATATTTTCCTAATCCATTCCTTCTCTTCATTTCCCTTCTTTCTTTTCTTACCATAAACTTAAATTAAGTAAGCTTTTTTCTATCTGCCCTCTCCTTCCTTCCTTTCTTTCCTTCTTTTCCTCTTTTCTTCTTTCCCTCTTTTGTTCCTCCATTCTTTCCCCCTAATCCCTTCCTTCTTTCGTTACCATAAATTACAATAAGGTAAACTATATTTCTATCCACCTTTCTTCTCTCTTTTTCTTTCTTATTTCCTTCTTTTCTCCTTCTCTTTTCTTCCTCCCTTCCTTCTTTCCTTACCATAAAATACAATAAGGTTAACTATATCCTCTGTACACCTTCTTCCTCTTCTTTCTCTTCTTCCTCTCTTTCCTTCCTTCCTTCCTTTCTCATCAACTCCTCCTCCTCCTCCTCCTCCTCCTTCTTGCCCCTTCCCGAGTAGCAACATTTGTATGAAACTGAAGGGTGGGAAAGAAATTAACACTGGTATCCCTCGCGGCGTGTTATCTGCCCTTTAAGGATTCCGATGAAAAAGTTATGGGAAAACAAAAGAAAAAAAAAAAAAGCTCGGTTTACCCTCCCACCAACCCGCCCACTTTTTTTTTTTTTTTTCTGTGGGGGGAAGGAGACAAGTTTTTCGATACCCCCTCAACACCCACGCCCACATCACCTCCAAAAACACACACACACACACACACGGTTTACCTTCCCCCCCCAATCCGCCCATTTCTTTCTTTTTTTGTGTTTGGGAGAAGTTTTTTGATACCCCACACACCCACGCCCACACCATCACCTCCTCTTCCACGCCCCTCCCACGATATCCACTATCCTTTTCTCCCCACGTCGTCTCCTTCTCCCCACTTTTTTTTTCCTTTCTCTTACCTGTCTCAAATTCTCTCCCCCCTCCCTCCCTCCCTCCCTCCCTCCTCTCCCAACCTAGATCTTTCCTCCCTTGTTTTTATATTTTTTCTTTTTTTCTATTTTGTTTTTTAGTTTTTCGTTCCTTCTTCGCTTTCCATATCCTTTGTTCCTCCTCCTCCTCCTCCTCCTCCTCCTCCTCTTCTCTTTATTTTTATTTTTATCCTCTTCCATGCTGCAGTTTTTGGGTATTTTTCTTCTCCATTTTTTCTTTCGTCCTTTTCTTTCTCTCTTATTTCATGTTCCATTTTTCTATTTTCTGATTTCTTTTCCATTCTCCTTTCTCTTTCCTGTGTTTTATCTTTATTCTCCCTCCTTTTATCCATTATTTATTGCCGTTTCACGCTCTTTTTCTCATTTTTCCTTCATTTCTCTCTTCCATCTTCGTAATATTTTCTCTTCCTTTCATCTTTCTCCCTCGCTTCTTCTTAATTTTGTGCGCTTTTGTTTTCATTAATATCTTGTTCTCCAATCTTCTTTCCTGCATTCTTCTCTCTCTCTCTCTCTCTCTCTCTCTCTCTCTCTCTCTCTCTCTCTCTCTCTCTCTCTCTCTCTCTCTCTCTCTCCACATGATTTCTCCTCTCTTCGCTCCTCTGTATTTCTCTTTCTGCCTCCACATAATTTTTACTCTCATTTTCTCTCACGCTCTCTCTTCTTCCTTAATCTCCTCTCTTTTTTTCTCTCTCTCTCTTTCTCTCTCTTCCCCCTTTTACTTTACATTTTTCACCTCCTCTTCTTAATTCGGAGCTCGTTCGTTCAATTATTTTTTTGGTTCCTTATTTCTTTTACGTTTCCACTTCTCCATTCTCTCTCCTCTTCTCTCCATACATTGCTTTTTCCTCTCTTCCCATTGCTGGAATCTCTTTTTCTGTTCTGTTTATTTTTATTCTCTTTCCTGTTTGCCTTAATTTTCGTTCCATATTTCTACCAGACCTCCATTTCTTTCACTTTCCTCTTCCTTCTTTCCCTCTTCCTACTCCTTACTTCCTTTGATCTACGTATTTTCCCTCTTCACATCCTTACATTCCTCTTTCCTTCTACTTTCTTCACTTTTCACAAACTACTATAATCTCTTTTCTCCCTCCTTTCAACACTTTTTCCCCCTCCAGCCCCATTCACTTTTGCTCCTAACGGCTTTCACGCCTCCTCTCCTTTCCGCCTGGCTCTCCTCTCCTCTTCCTTTCCTTGGCCGTGAGAGTCGCACAGTCCTTTCCAAAGAGAGCGTGGTCGCCAGTGGGGTGTGGGAATGAATGGCCCTGGTCTTCATGTCACATCAAGGGGAACGGAGTGGGATGAGGGGGCGGAGTGGCTGGAGAGAGGGACGCAGTGAAGAGAGGAACCAGAGGGCAAGCTAGCGGGGATCCAGGCAGTAGGGATGATGGAGATGGGCGGGGAAGGGCTTAGAAAGGGACCGGCAGAGAGCAGGTGGGCGGGAGAGGAAGGTAAACATGGCGAAGAGGAGTAAGGAAACGTAGGTAAGAGGAGAGAGATGGGAGGATGACGTGGAAGTGATGGTGACGCAGGGATGTGGAGAAACTGTGGAGGTGTGGAGAAGGTGTGGAGAAGGTATGGAGAGGTGCAAGGGCGAGACAGTGGAAGGGAAAGTCAATGATAAGAGAGAAAAGTAGATAGATACTGGTGGAATATGAAAAAAATGGAAAGCAAAATGGAGTTAAGTGATGGAAAATGGATAGGTGGATTGGGAAGGATCGTGTGAAGTGAAGGGAAAGTGGATTAAAGGTGGATGGGAGGATAAAATTAGATGAATGTAAGAGATGATGGGCGTGAGAGATCTTAAAGTAGAAAGAAGCAGAAAAAAAATCGTGGAAGATGAAAAGAAAGATGGAATAAGTGGAACAAACAGACAAAGATGGACTGTAGACGGTAAACTGATAAAGAACGAAGTAGATAGAAGATTGATAGTGGTAGTTGTGTACGTAAAGTGGAGGGAGAAAGTGGATGGATGGTGAGAGAGGGTGAAAAAAAGTGGATTATGTAAAGCAGAGGATTGCAAATGAAAAATAGGAATGAGAAGAGGTCACGAAAAAGGAAAATTGTGTATGATGGAGAAAAAGATGAAAGAACGGTGGAGGAAAAAGGAAAAAAAATTGGTATGGAAACGGAGAAGAAAAAAGTGAAGAAAGACAGGAAGGAAAGGGAAGAGGAGAAACTGGAAGAAAAAAGGAGACAGGAAAGGAGAGAAGGGAAGAAAGGAGTATAGGAAGGGACAAGATTTTAAAAGAAAACTAATAAAAACAAAGAAAAGGAAAAAAAGGAACGGAAGAGAAGGACAAAAAAACAACGAAACAGAGAAGAAGAGAATGGAAAAAAGAGGAAAGGACGGGAAAAACAAAAGAAGAGAAAGACAAAAAGAAACGAAGTGTAGAAAAGGGAAGACAAGGAACACAGAGAAAGAAAAAAGAAGAATGGAAAGAAAGAAGAAAAGCGAGAAAGGGATGAGAAGTAAAGGGAATAGAGGGAGATGGATGAAAATGGATAGAAAGGAAAGTAAAGAAAAAGAGAAGGGGAGGAAAACAACAGGAGAGGAGGAAAACAGAAATGGAAAGGAAGTGAAGGAAGGAAAAATGAGGAAACGAAAAGGAAGAAAAGAAAAAAAGCGGAAAGAAAAGAGAAAGGAAGGGAGAAGAAAAGGAAATGAAAGAGAAGAAAAGGAAAGAAAAGGAAAGAAAGAAAGGGAAAGAGATAGGAAAGGAAGGAAAGGGAGGGAAGAGAAAGAAAAACAAATGGAAGAGGAAAAAACAAAGAGGAGGAGAAAATAAAAGAAACGAAAGAAAGAAAATAAGGACAACAGAAGAAAAAAGTGAGAAAGAAATGAAAGGGAACAAAAAAAAAGAAAAGAAATGGGAGGGGAAAGAAGGGAAGGGAAGGGAAGGGAAGAGAAAGGAAAAAAAGGAAAAGGAAAAGTAGGGTAGAGGAGGGGAAGGAAAGGAAAGGTAGAAAGGGAGGGGAAAGGAGGGGATGGGAAGGGAAGGGAAGGAAGTGCCTTGATCGAGGCGTCACGGAAATCTTGAAAACTTGGCTTAGTGAAGTACAGGGAGTCAGGGCGGGAAGGTGACGCCTTAATGGTGGCGAAGACTTTTTTGTGGCAAAGAGAAACTCCGGCAATTACTGATGGGGAAAACCTCTCTCTCTCTCACTCTCTCACTCTCTCTCTCTCTCTCTCTCTCTCTCTCTCTCTCTCTGGGCGGTGGAAATAGATGCCTCTAAAAATAGATCCCATTTTATAAACAATAACAGGGTTTGGATAAAAATCTTCCCGATCTTTCTCTCATTTTTTTCCCTCGCGCTAATAGTTGGGTAGGTGTGTGTGTGCGGTTCCCATTATATCAGGCGGAAGAGGAGGAGGAGGAGGAGGAGGAGGAGGAGGAGGAGGAGGAGGAGGAGGAGGAGGAGGAGGAGGAGGAGGAGGAGAAGGACGAGGAGCAAGGGGATGGATGGATGAGGAGAAAGAGGGGAAGTGAGAATTAAGAAGAGGAGGAAAACTGGAGTAGGACTAAGGGGAGAGAGAAGCACGTTCATGAGGGGAAGGGAAGGGGAAGAGGAAGGGGGAGGAAAGAAAATGGAGGAATAAGAGAGTAGTTAGCTAAGAGAGAGAGAGAGAAAGGAGGAGAAGGGAGGGAAGAGGAGTGTTGAAAGAGCGAGGGTGGACTCCAAGTGTGTGTGTGTGTGTGTGTGTGTGTGTGTGTGTGTGTGTGTGTGTGTGTGTGTGTGTGTGTGTGTGTGTGTGTGTGTGGGTTACGTCCCTGTTGTCTCTTCTCTCCGAAATCTTCTCATACAGCTGAAGATAATTACAATGCACCTGAGTTTTATTAATATAAGCTTTTCTATCTCTTTTCATCCACACTTCCGGCTCCTCTGCTCGTGTGTGTGTGCGTGCGTGCGTGTGTGTGTGTGTGTATGTGTGTGTGTGTGTGTGTGTGTGTGTGTAATTCACCTCGGTCGCCTGCTGGTCATCCAGCCAGTCTTCCCCATTACGGAGCGAGCTCAGAGCTCATAGACCGATTTTCGGGTAGGACTGAGACCTCAGAGCTCATAGACCGATCTTCGGGTAGGACTGAGACCACATCAACACACAATACACGCCGGGAAAGCGAGGCCACAACCCCTCGAGTTACACACCGTACCCATTTACTGCTGGGTGAACAGGGGCCACACATTAAGAGACTTGCCCATTTGCTTCGCCGCTTTCCGGGACTCGAACCCCGCCCTCTCGATTGTGAGTCGAGCGTGCTAACCACTACACTACGCGGTGTGTGTGTGTGTGTGTGTGTCGGTACCGTCCGTGCGCATTGTGTGTGTGTGTGTGTGTGTGTGTGTGTGTGTGTGTGTGTGTGTTTTTGTTTATCTATCTCCTTTTCTCTCCATCTGTCCTGTCTGTCTGAAGCAACCCTCGTCTGTCTGTCTGTCTGTCTGTCTGTCAGTTAACCAAGTCTCCTGCTTTTCTCGTCTGTCTGTCTACCTGTTGTTCACCTCTCTCTCTCTCTCTCTCTCTCTCTCTCTCTCTCTCTCTCTCTCTCTCTCTCTCTCTCTCTCTCTCTCTCTCTCTCTCTCACATTTAGAGTTAAGAGTTAAAAAGCTAATGCACATCACAAACTTTTTATCTATCCGTCATTTCCAACTTCTCACTCTTTCATTATGACGCTTTTTCTTCTCTCAGGCGAGCAAAGACGACTGAAAAAAAAGAAAAGAAGCACAGGAAGGAGACAATGGAGCTGAGAAGAGGAGGGAACAGAAGGGAAGTGCAAGGGGAGAGACACACAACGCCCGCCACCGATTAACAAATATCAATCTACCACTGCAAGAAAACTCCATCTGTGTCATATCACGCGATGAAGATTGCATTATTTTTTCCCCTTCCACGGTTCTTTTATATACCTCGCTTTCATCAAGACTTCCCACCCTCCTCCTCCTCCTCCTCCTGTTCCTCGTCCTGCTCCTCCTCGTCTTCCTTTTCCTATCTCCCGTCTTCCTTTCTTCCAACGAAGCATGCAGTTGGAAAGAAAATCAATTCACTGGAGGCCCTTAGAACAATTTGATATCTATTCCCTCTCTTGAATACGTGATGTAGAAAAATTGTATGCGCCATTGTGCAGAGCGAGGAGGCCTTCAAGAAAGAAAACGGGCCGCTCACAATCTTGAAGCGCAGCGGTAACCCTTCTATTTTATTCCCTTGGTTATTTTGTCCTTTTCTTCTTTTGGTTTTGGTTTCTCTCTTTCGTCTGTCTGTCTGTCTGTCTGTCTGTCTCTGTCTGTCTCTCTCTCTGTGTGTGTGTGTGTGTGTGTGTGTGTGTGTGTGTGTGTGTGTGTGTGTGTGTGTGTAAGGGAGGACAGATTCACCATTGTTCCTTCTTTATTGGTGTATTTATTTTTGTATATGGGTGAGTGAGAGTTATCTTTTATCGTTTTTTCCTTCATTTTTTTGTCCTTTCCCTGCGTGGGGGAGGAGAAAATGATAGTCTCCATTGCCCCTTTTTTACGACGAGGGCAAGAGTTATTAACTGGAGAATAAAACGGTGAGGATTCCAACTCTTAACTTAACCTCCTACATATTCACTCACTTTTGTGCATTTTCATCCTTGCTCTCTCTCTCTCTCTCTCTCTCTCTCTCTCTCTCTCTCTCTCTCACTTCTTTCTTACCACTTGTTTAATGAAGGAAGACTAGAGGCCGTAATAGGACTTTGTAAGGAGAGAGAGAGAGAGAGAGAGAGAGAGAGAGAGAGAGAGAGAGAGAGAGAGAGAGAGAGAGAGAGAGAGAGAGAGAGAGAGAGAGAGAGAGAGAGAGAGAGAGAGAGCAGAGCAGAGCAGAGCAGAGCAGAGCAGAGCAGAGCAGAGCAGAGCAGAGCAGAGGAGGAGGAGGAGGAGGAGGAGGAGGAGGAGGAGGAGGAGGAGGAGGAGGAGGAGGAGGAGGAGGAGGAGGAGGAGGAGGAGGAGGAGGAGGAGGAGGAGGAGGAGGAGAAGATGAAGAAGAAAAAGATGAAGAAGAAAAAGGAGAAGGAATACAAAGGAATACAAAGGAAGGAACAGACAGCAACAGCCCTACGGGGCCTAACGAGGCTGTCTGTGTGCCTATGCTACCACTACAGATGCTATAAGTTAGACGGTGAAGGACATCAGGGTTCAAGGAAGAAAAAAAGAGGCCACAAGGAGAGAGAAAGCCAAAGATGTGATAAGAAAGATTGAAGGAGAAGTGACACTATCTAGTACAGTAAACTACAAACAAAAAAAGGATATCTTATGAAGGCGCAAAGTACGTCATTTGAAGGGTTAATGTGAAGTGAATGTCCAACCTTTTTTTAAAAGTTTCTATCGTATTGCTACGGACAATATGTGCTGGGAGAGAGTTCCACACATTTACAATTCTATTGAAGAAATGATGTTTTGCCTCGTCTGACCTGAAACGTTTACCTGTAATCTTGTAGCCATTATTTCTAGTGGTGTTGGAGCTGTCAATGGTGAGATAGTTGTTTACATTTATGTTATCAAAGCCCCGGAACATTTTAAATAGTTCAATCAAATCTCCTCGCATACGCCGCTTCTCTAAACTGAACAAGTTGAGTTCCTCAAGCGCTCCTCGTAAGGCTTGTTTCGCAGTCGTGGGATCAATTTGGTGACTCTTCTTTGGACTCTCTCCAGGTTGTCTATATCTTTCCTATAGTGGGGTGACCAGAACTGGACACAGTACTCAAGATGAGGTCGGACGAGTGCATTAAACAATGTGAGAATAACCCTTCTGATTTAAATTGAAAAGTTCTACCGATAAACCCAACCAGTTTGTTTGCCGTTTTGACTACTTCCGAGCAGTGTTTACTTGACTTGAGGTCTGAAGTAATTATGACGCCTAAGTCTTTTTCCTCATCAACCTTAAGAAGCTCGGAACCGTTCATTGAATAATTAGTATGATCATTATTGCTACCAATGTGCAACACTTTACATTTATCTACATTGAAGCTCATCTGCCACTTGTCTGACCAAGTGGCTAAGCGGTCGAGATCTGATTGTAGTTTTCTTTTATCCTCCGACGTGACTACTTTATTCATTATTTTAGTATCATCAGCAAACTTACTTACTTTACAGGTGAGGCCCTCATCGATATCATTAACATAAATAAGGAAAAGAACCGGGCCAAGCACAGATCCCTGTGGTACACCGCTTAAGACTTCTCGCCATTTTGAAAATTTACCATTTAAAACAACGCGCTGTTTTCTCTCAGAAAGCCAGTCTTCAAGCCATTTGAGAAGTATTCCATCTACACCATGTGACTTCAATTTACCTAGTAGCCGCTTATGGGGAACTTTGTCAAAAGCTTTTTGAAAATCTAGATACACAACATCTACTGCCTTTGTTTCGTCGTACATGGTGAAAACATCATTAAAGAAGTCAAGTAAATTAGTCAGACAAGAACGTCTGTTTCGAAAGCCGTGCTGTGAGTCATTGATTAAATCATTTACTTCTAGAAAGTTGACTAAGTTATCGCGAATTACAGAAGAAGGAGGAGGAGGAGGAGTAAAGAAGAAACAAGGACACAAACATATATGAATAACTAACATCTCATCTTTAGCTAAAACAGTTTCTATGAAGTTAGGTGTTCCGCGTCGCCTCCACTAATTTTCTCACCACCATGACTCAGCTAATAACTCTGCACAGGGGCCTTATCCTTCCATGTATGGGGTGTGCTTCACGTGTATACGGGGATTCCACTTATAGAGAGGCAGAGAAGGGAGAAAAAAAAAGTGGATGGTGAAAATAAAAAAGAGAAGAAAAGAAATTAAAAAGAAGGAAGGGATGGAGGAGGAGGAAGAGGATGTGGAGGAAGAGAAAGACGAGGAGGAGGAGGAGGAGGAGGAGGAGGAAAGGAGGCCAGAGAGAAAGCTAAAAAATCACGTGATGGAGAGGCGAGAGTGAAGCAAATGTATCCTTCCCTTCCAGCAAGTGTGAGGGAAGTTGGTAATCTGGTGGTCCCTGTGTGTGTGTGTGTGTGTGTGTGTGTGTGTGTGTGTGTGTGTGTGTGTGTGTGTGTGTGTGTGTGTGTGTGTGTGTGTGTGTGTGTGTGTGTGTGTGTGTGCTACACCGAGATAGATTAAAGAGCTGCACTAATGTAAGCAAGGAGTACAACGTCTACGCGCTCTCTGTAATACATCCGTGATTTTAACCTAACCTAACCTAACCTAACTTACCCTACCTTAACCTTACATAACCTAACGTAACTTAATGATACCCTACCTAACCTAACTTACCCAACCTAACCTACCTTAACCTTGCCTTACCTAACCTAACCTAACCTACCTTAACCTAACCTTACCTAGCCTAACCTAACCTAACCTAACATTACCTTACTTAACCTTACCTAACCTTACCTTACCTAACCTATCTTAACCTAACCTTAACCTTACCTTACCTAACCTAACCTTACCTAGCCTAACCTTACCTAACCTAACCTTACCTAACATAATTTTACCTAACATAATTTTACCTAACCTAACCTTACGTAACATAACCTGTCCTAACCTTATCTAATCTAACCTTATCTAGCTTAATGACACATTCAGGCGCATGTGAACTTAACATAACTTTATCTAACGCAACCAAATAAAATAAAGGCCCAGGTTGTATTTTTCAGCACATTTAAGAAAAATCTCCGAGGAATCATGTTTTGAAGATAATATAATAACACTGACTGCTTTTTCTTTGAATTCCTATTTGTATTTTGTATATTTGCATTTTGTGTATTTCTAAATAGTTTTTTTTCTGAACATAATTAGGAAGAAGATCTAAATAGCAGAAAAATCTGAAAAAAATGCGTGTTTTGGGAGATAATCATTAACCATTATTACCAAGGCTTTTGATCTTTGTATTACTGATAAAGTAGCAAAATAATAAAGAACTAACGGGTAATTACTTCAGAGCATATTCGTCAGGAACCTCAAGAGACACGGGTATTTTTGCGTGAGTGTAACATGTTGTCATAGAAGCTTTGGCTGAAGGAAATTTTCCGTGAAGTTTGTGGCTTCAAAGACTGTAAAGATCAAGGCAGCAATTTATAACAGGCAGTAAAGTATCCCCACTAAAGACGCCCTACAAATATTGCGCGTGAAATTAGTAGTTTGTAAGAGTCCCCAAGTCAGCGCGGCAGGCGTTAAAGTAGCAGTTTCTAAAGGGTCGTCGGAAAACAAACTGATGTATTTATTCCCATGTGGGTGTACGTGAAAGCGTTGTGGTTTCTGATGGGATATAAAACGTGGTGATTGTTTAAAGGAGAACATGTAGATTGGTAATTTAAAAGAGTGAAATACATCCGTTTAAAAAATAAGTATGATACTCAAGAAATAAACAGATAAATAAAAGCTTTTGTAATTAAAACGTGGTGATTGCTTAAAAAGAAAATGTGGAGGTGGTAATTTGAAAGACTGAAATATATCCGTTTAGAAAAATAAATAAGATCATGAAATCAACAGAGAAATAAAAGCTGTTGTAATTATGGTAGCAGAACGTAAAGTAAGAGTGAATATGAAGACAGGAGCTGCTAAGAGATCAAATATTAAAACAGCAGGCTGTAAATATCGAGGGAGTAGTATCTAAGAATGTTACAGCAATAGTTCCTGCTTCTGCATTTCCATCTTCCTGCGACTTGGTTTCTTTTTAGAGGGAGGTTTCAAGATATTTGGCCCAGATTTTTTGCTAACTCTTTCAGGGAACTGGTAATCAAGTGGGCCTTTTTTTTTTTGTTGTTGTTCTTGGCCAGCTTTCCCTATACCATAAAAAAAAAAAAGGTGTACACGTTGCGGCAGGAATTCCAAACAAGCTGTAAATGTCAAAGCACAAGTTAGTAACAGTTTCCAATCGTTGGGTTAATAGTTCCTAACAGACTATAGACGTCGAAACAGCACTGTGCAGAGTTTCTACAGACTGTGAATATTAGAACAGCTTTTCTTAACATGCTGTAAATGTTAAAACAAGTTCCCAACAGGCTGTGAGTGTTACGTTATTAGTTCCACACAGAGAACCAGCACTCAAGTGGGCCTTTTTTTTTTAAACATTGTATTGCCATTGACTCGCCTTCTCTCCTACATAAAAAAAAAAAAAACACACAACAGGCTGTAAAGATGAAAACACTACTGTGAAAACTAATGGGCCGTCTATGGAAGGGGAGCAGTTCCACACAGTCCTTAATTCTTGTGTTACTAGTTCCACACAGTCCTTAATTCTTGTGTTACTAGTTCCACACAGCCTGTAAATTTTGTGTTACTAGTTCCACACAGTCTGTCATTCTTGTGTTACTAGTTCCACACAGTCTTTAATTCTTGTGTTACTAGTTCCACACAGTCTTTAATTCTTGTGTTACTAGTTCCACACAGGCTGTCATTCTTGTATCACTAGTTCCACACAGGCTGTAATGATCGAAGGAGTACTCCAGTATGTAGTATGTGCTGTAAATGTGAGGGCAGCAGTTGGGATCAGGCAGGACACACCACTAAGAAAGACGGCCAACAAAGACTCTGCGGGACTCTGCAGGCAGGAACACTTCTGGGCCCGGAGCTTGAGGCGGTAAAGTAAAGCGGGTCAGGACGGGCTGGGAATGCTCTTGCAGACTTTCCTTCACCATAACTTTGGAGCACGAAAATTAAGAAGAGCGGGTCGCAGCCTTTAAACTCGCACATTAAGGCGTGGGATCCCGAACTAAATTATATAGAAAATGGTGAAAAATCAGCCAAACGAACACAACCTTTTCCAGTAATTTCCGCGGCGGAGATAAACGAGACTTATTTCCACTCACTTTCCATTATTGCAGTATATTTACAGGGCGGGATGGAAGACCCGTCTGTAAGTGTTCCCCGATGCCATGTTCCCAGTTTTAAGTGACCCAGAGAAGAGCATAAAAAAAGAGAGCAGAAATAAAGTTTAAGTGTTGTTTGTCCGTCTGCGAATGACCAGTCACGGCCACTCTATCCCTCGCTACTGCTGTTGTCTCTGTCTGTCTGTCTGTCTGTGTGTCTGTGTGTCCGTTGTTCCTTTCCTTCATGATCACTTTATCCCTCACTACTGCTGTTGTCTCTCTGTCTGTCTGTCTGTCTGTCTGTCTATTTGTCTATTTGTCTGTCTGTCAGTCTGTCTGTCTGTTTGTCTGTCTGTCTGTCCATCTTTGTGTGTCTGTGTCATTTGCTACTTTCCTTCATGGCCTGTCTCGCTACTGCTGTTGTCTGTCAGTCAGTCTGTCTGTCTGTCTGTCTATTTGTCTGTCTGTCAGTCTGTCTGCCTGTCTGTGTGTCTGTGTGTCCGTTCTTTCTTTCCTCCATGGCCTCTCTGTCTGTCAGTGTGTGTGTCTGTGTGTCCGTTGCTGCTTTCCTCCATGGGCCCTCTGTCTGTCAGTCTGTCTGTCTGTGTGTGTCTGTGTCTTTCTTTCCTCAATGGCCCCTCTGTCTGTCAGTCTGCGTGTCTGTGTGTCCGTTGCTGCTTTCCTTCATGGCCCCTGTCTGTCTGTCAGTCTGTCTGCCTCTCTGTGTATCTGTGTGTCCGTTCTTTCTTTCCTTCATGGCCACTCTGTCTGCCTGTCTGTGTGTCTGTGTGTCTGTGTGTCTGTGCGTCCGTTCTTTCTCTCCTGTTGGCTGTTGGTGTTTTGGACGCTCTGTTATAGATTTCTCTTCCATCA
>NC_059290.1:2054224-2056724 GCF_017591435.1 Portunus trituberculatus
TGCGTCTCAAGAAAGACAGGTATAATGTTAACTTGCAGGATAAATATAAGGTTTAAAAAAAACAAGTAAAAACGCTGCTTCATAGATCAAAGTCAGATTACTTTAACCAAAAATTTGAAGCCGAAAAAGGAAATACAGCCGCCACTTGGAGCACGCTCAGGCAACTCATACCCCCCACTACAAACAAAGCGTGTCCACTGTCAGCAGGAGACACTGGGGAAGTAAATACCAAAGTCAACAATTTCAATACATTTTTTGCTAATGTCGGGAAACAGACTTTTCAGAAATCACAATGCAATTTACCATATTATGATAATATAGAACAAGTCAACACTGATCAAGCTAACATTCCAGCGGGCAGCATGTTCCGACCTGAACCCACCGACAGTAACACTATAATCCTAGTGATAAAACACTTAAGGAACACTTCCTCATATGGCTCTGATGGCATTCCACTGCGCTTTCTAAAAGAATCCTTGCCAGTTATCATTACATACCTGACATGTATATTAAATACTTCAATTGTAACTGGGTCATTTCCTTCCCTGTGGAAACACGCCATAGTCGTCCCTATTTTTAAAACAGGAAATATCAACGAGCCAATGAACTATCGCCCAATATCTTTATTGCCCATAATATCAAAGGTTCTTGAGAAAATAGTAGCAAGGCAACTCAATTCACACCTCGAAAGGAATCACCTTCTCAGTAATACTCAGCACGGTTTCAGAGCTTCACTCTCCACAGACAGTGCTCTCTTAACATTATCTAATAAATTATATAAAAATATTGACACTAAACACCTATCCCTAATTACTTTATGTGATCTATCTAAAGCTTTTGATAGCATAAGTCATAAAATATTAATGGATAAATTAAAAAAGCTAAATATTGATTCCTTTTGGTTCAGCAGTTACCTACAGCAAAGAACGCAGTCTGTCCGAATTGGCAAACATATATCAAATAAACTAGAGGTATCTTATGGTGTTCCACAGGGATCAGTACTTGGCCCAGTTCTATTTCTAATTTACGTCAATGATCTCTCGCAATACATCTCCGACTGCCTTGTTATTCAATACGCTGATGACACACAGTTCATCCACACTGGACGCATTGACAGACTACATGATCTCATACAAAAAGGAGAAGAAACCCTATCAAAAGCAAAACATTACTTCAATTCAAATGGTCTGCTACTAAATACAAACAAGACTCAATGTATGTTTGTTGGCAGCAGGGGACTCGTGTCACAGATTCCGCCCAACACTTCCTTGCGGGTTGACGGCGCTACCATAGTTCCCAGCAGCTCTCTCAAGAATCTGGGAGTGTATTTCGATCCCTATATGACTTTTGACTCACACGTAAATAAGATAAGCCGCAAAATTTTTAGCACCATAATTTATATTAATAGAATAAAGGACAACTTCAGCAAAAGTGCAAGAGTAATAGTCATGCAGTCACTTGTCCTTAGCATCATTAATTATGGTATAAAGGTGTGGGGCACTACCAACAATACACTCATGCACCAAATACAAAAACTGCAAAACTTTGCCGCTAAAGTCGCTGTTGGTGGCGCTGCAAGGCATGAACACGCTACCCCATTCTTGAGAGAGCTTGGGTGGTTAAAGATAAAACAGAAATACATGTTTGAGATGGGAACTTTGATGTTCAGTGTAACCAGGGGAGCTCTCTTAACAGTATATTTCGCATGCCACTAGTTAGCGAAATATCCACTGCTGCCACCAGACAACAACATCAACTATACGTGCCAGTGAATAATACCTGTACAGGGCGCGCTCCATGATAGTGGCTGGGCCCACACTGTGGAACAGCCTTCCCAGTGACATCAGAAATGCAGCTTCATTACGTTCATTTAAGAAACAGCTGTTCCTCCATCTTTTTAAGCATCAGTTTAGTGAGTAGTCTATGTTATTAGATTGTTATTATGTTTTATCCCTGACTATTTTATTTTTAGTTGTTTTGTTATGTTTTATATGTACTTTTAATTACGACGCAGACACATTTCTTAGCTTTTTAGTCATAATTTTGAATTGTTTTATATGTAGTTTTAATTATGACAGTACACATGTCTTAGCTTTTTAGTTATAATTATCATGTATTATAATTGATTGTTAAACACGTTTATTTTATCTGTTTAGGGCATCACTGATCTCACAATGTTTGTATGATCGAAGAATAACCATTGTAAAATGGAATAAAGGTATGATTCTGATTCTCTCTCTCTCTCTCTCTCTCTCTCTCTCTCTCTTTTTATTTAAACAAATGCATATACAAAGAACGAGGCTCAAAACCCCACGTTGAGTATGGGGTTATTCCAAAAGCCTATAGTAGTAGTATTTTTGAGAATAACACATTAGTATACTGTACATTAAGACGTTATACATGAAAAATAAATAGATAAATAAAATACACTCCAATACAAAATAATTTCTTTACAATAAATACTACTGCAACACCAGCCGCGACGGGTGCCTGCCTCGCC